>NC_057795.1:138038533-138256781 GCF_018294505.1 Triticum aestivum | reverse complement strand
TGGGTAATCCGAAAGATAGCAGTCGTTGGCTTCAGCCCCCACGCATACAATGCGGGGGTGTTCGCGAAAAATGTGCTTGATCACTCTTTATCCAATGTCTTGGTCCGGCAAGGAGGTGATCGCACGTCGAACTAGGCAACCAGACTATATAGCTGTAACACTTTCGCTTAGCCGCGGGATTCTAATATTGGGGCTACTATGTAGCCCCTGGTACCTTCGCATGCATCCAAATACGGGCGCGTATGTACCAGGCCGGGAAATGGCCCTTCGTTAATGCGGAGGAATCCTAGAGATTCCGGTGAGTCGTCGAGTGGTTGACAGTCTCTCGCTGTATCATGACGGTCAGTTTTTAGCTTTCTCTACCGAGGTTCTCATCCGGAATAACCCAGGCACAATCGTAGTAGTTCTCCTTTGGCCACCTTAGCCGATTATAATGGAACGTAAGGCAGCAAACCCAGGAGATGGGCAAACCCAACATTTGACCAAAGACATGATTCAGAGCTGATGCATATAAGGCCAAACTCGTGACGCCGAACACTCCCGAAGGTATTCGGACTTTATAACAGATGATGAGCTCAAGAATGCCCATTCATTATAAACCCTGTCTTTCCAGGTACGTGCATTAATCTGTCGTGGCAAAATGCCAAAAACGGCAGTATCCTCAGTGGGTATGGAACCCATGGATGATGAAACAACAAGAGGCAATAGAAAAGGTTTACATAGGGGCTTAATCTAAAAAGAAACCTGTTGGACGGGCCCTTGTTGCACGTCTGCGCCTTTATCTCCATTGTGCCGCATCCTGGAAGGGTATCGCGCAAACGTTGTCTGCAGAAAGGGGGATCTCATAGAAGAGTGCAACGTGAGTGTGCGATGGATAGTAGAAAATGTAAGATGTTGGCCTGCCAATAAGGTTGAGCCGAGAGTGTGGGGATTTATTATTAGCCCCTGGTGTCCATTATAGGATTACATATACAATGCCCTGGTTTAATATGGGCTGCCGGACTCGTCTAACCGTGTCCGTGGTCTTTAACGACCCGGTATATTTTTGTTAGAGGCCGCTTATAATCCGGCCGCTAGGGCCGTCGCGTATTCCTCTGTGCGTGAAAAGCGCTCTGTTATTCCGCTAACGATGATGACGCCGCGTGGACCGGGCATTTTAAGTGTAAGGTAGCCATAGTGCGGCAATGCGTTGAAGCGGGCGAAGGCCTTTCTTCCAAGCAATGCTTGATAGCTGCTTTGGAAGGGTGCGATGATGAAGGCTAGTTTTTCGCTTCTGGAGTTGCCTGGAGAGCCGAATGTTACCTCCAATATGACGGAGCCCCTGCTGTGGGCTTCAACGCCTGGTATCACCCCTTCAAAGGTGGTGTTGATCTCGCTGATTCTGGATGAGTCTATCCCCATCCTGCGGCCAGTGTCCTCATATATTAAATTGAGACTGTTGCCGCCATCCATAAGGACATGAGTGAGATGGTATCCGTCGATTATTGGGTCAAGCACCAAGGCGTTTGATCCCTCGCGCCGAATACTAGTACGGTCGTCCAAGCGATCGAAAGTGATCGAACAAGACATCCAGTAGTTAGGTGTGGGTATGATGGGATCTAAATCGCGCGTGTCTTTATGGGCGCGTTCGTGCCTTCCCAAGGATGCTCGAGTCGTGTGGATCATGTTCACTGTTTTGACCTATGGCGGGAATTGTTTCTGTCCCCCAGTGTTCGGCTGGTGAGGTTCATCCTCGTCTTCACTTGGTGTTTCCCTTTCCTTGTGTTCGGCGTTTAGTTTGCCGGCCTGCTTGAAGACCCAGCACTCTTTGTGCGTGTGGTCCGCAGGTTTGTCGGAGGTGCCATGAATTTGGCATAGTCTGTCCAGAACTCTGTTCAGACCGGACGGTCCTTCTTTACTGCCTTTAGATTGCTTATTTTCCTGGTTTGGTCGAGAGCCCCTGAATCCGACATTAACCTTTGTGTTGTCTGGGCTATCTTCCTTGTTTTGGCGTTTATTTTTATTACGCCGTGGCTTCCCATTGCCATCCCTTATTTCGGATATGCTGGGGTCGCTGGTGCCTTTACGGGCTAGCCAGCTATCTTCTCCCGCGCAAAAGCAGGTCATAAGGCCTGTTAGGGCTGCCATTGTCCTTGGCTTTTCTTGGCCGAGATGTCTGGCGAGCCACTCGTCACGGATGCTGTGTTTGAATGCTGCTAAGGCTTCGGCATCCGGACAGTCAACGATTTGATTCTTCTTAGTGAGGAATCTATTCCAAAGCTTGCGGGCGGACTCTTCGGGTTGTTGGATTATGTGACTTAAATCGTCAGCATCCGGAGGCCGGACATAAGTCCCTTGAAAGTTGGCCCTGAAAGCGTCCTCTAGTTCCTCCCAGCTCCCGATTGAATTTTCGGGGAGGCTTTTCAACCAGTGTCGAGCTGGCCCCTTCAGTTTGAGGGGAAGGAATTTTATGGCGTGGAGGTCATCTCCACGAGCCATGTGTATGTGGAGGATAAAGTCCTCGATCCAGACCCCTGGGTCTGTCGTTCCGTCGTATGCCTCTATGTTTACAGGTTTAAAGTCCTGTGGGAATTCATGGTCCAGTACTTCATCAGTAAAGCACAGGGGGTGAGCAGCCCCTTTGTATCTGGATGCGTTGTGGCATGCAGTCGGCTGTTGTTGTGTTCGGTGTTTATTCCAAACTGGTGTTTGGTTGTCATAATTGTTTTGACGACCATAGTCCCTCGCCGGGGTGTGTCTTTTAGATCCGTAGATGGACCTAGCTACGCCAGCTTTCTTCTCTAGGTGCTCATGTAGATTGTGGGCGTCTTCGGTAGCTGATTTATTGCGGTTATGAAGTGGTACTCTTGGTCTCCTGGTCATGTTATTCTTCGGTGGAACGGCCTCGCCATCAAATTCTGGCAGTAGCTTGCGTTTTGGGTAGCTCTTTGTATGGCGATCGTCGCCATATCTTTCTTCAGTGTCTAGCAGTTTGTTCCATCTGCGGTTGAGCGTTTCCTGTGCGGCTTTAAGCCGTTGCTTTTGCTTCTTCAGACTTCTTGTTGTGGCCATAAGCTTTCTGTGGAGGCTCTCTCGTTCCACGCATTCTTTCGGAACGATGAATGCATCATCGTCCGGACTGTCTTCTTGTCCTGGGGAGGTTTGATGAACTCGTCCCTCTGGATCGTTTTCTTTGAGCATATGTTCCGGACTATGTTCGGCATGACCTGGGTCGTCCTGCTCCATCGCTGGTTCTGTTTGGTCGTTATTGCCCTCAGGGTTGACCAGAGTATCCATTCTTCTGGCGCTCTTGCTGATGTTGTTACTGTTGCCGGATTTGGAACGGCGTCTGCGCCGTCGCTTTGGTTTTTGCCCAGGGGTGTTATTTTCCGGATTGTCACCATCGCCTTCCTTGGGCGTATCCACCATGTATATGTCGTGTGACGAAGCGGGAATCCGGTACCCCGTAGATTCTAAGTCTTCTCCTGCATCGTCGTCCATACCATCGATGCCTTTGGAGTCGAAGTCCAGCACGTCGGTTAAATCATCAACCGTGGCTATCAAGTGGGTGGTGGGTGGGTAACGAATTTCTTCGTCACCTGCTTCCCACTCGAGCCTTACATAGTTCGGCCCGAAGTTCTCTATCAAAGAGAGGGTTCTGAATGAATTTAGTATGTCGCCGAAGGGCGAATGCTGAAAGATGTCCGCCATGGTGAACTCCATCACCGGAGCCCAACCAAGATCGGCGGGCTCGGGGACGCGCGGACTGGAGCCTACAACCGGACACGAGTCCGGGGGTCCGGAGTCACAGGCTTCCTCAGAAGTGAGGCCTGTGTTCGGCTCCATCGCCGATGAGGGCACGGCCTGCGGGGCGGGGTCCAGCCCTCCGTCCTTAGGCAACGCAACCTGTCCCGGATTTAAATCCGAGGCTTCTGCCGGGATGATATCCCGAGCAACGTCTGACAGCAGGTCTAAGCCGTGCTCATCGCGACTTTTCGGCGCTTCTGGCGCTGGCCCGAATCTGTCGAAGATCAAGTCTCCGTGGGTATCCGCTGTGTAGTTCAGGTTTCCGAACCTGATTTGATGGCCGGGGGTGTAGCTATCGATCTGCTCCAGGTGGCCAAGCGAATTGGCGCGTAGCGCGAAGCCGCCGAACACGAAGATCTACCCGGGGAGGAAGGTCTTACCCTAGACAGCATCGTTAATGACGATTGAAGGAGTCATCGAGCCTGACAGCGACGACATAGAGGAACTCTCAATGAAAGCACCAATGTCGGTGTCAAAACCGGCGGATCTCGGGTAGGGGGTCCCGATCTGTGCGTCAAGGCTGATGGTAACAAGAAGTAAGGGACACAAATGTTTACCCAGGTTTGGGCCCTCTCAATGGAGGTAAAACCCTACTTCCTGCTTGATTAATATTGATGATATGGGTAGTACAAGAGTAGATCTACCACGAGATCGTAGAGGCTAAACCCTAGGAGCTAGCCTATGATGGTATGATTGTAATTGTGATCAGCCTTCTAAGGACCAACCTCTCCGGTTTATATAAACACCAGAGAGGGCTAGGGTTTACATGGAGTCGGTTACAAGGAAGGAAATATAATATCCGGATCGCCAAGCTTGCCTTCCATGCCAAGGGAAGTCCCATCCGGACACGGGCCGAAGTCTTGAGTCTTGTATCTTCACGCTTCAATAGTCCGGACGTTGTACACAGTCCGGCTGTCCGGATACCCCCTAATCCAGGACTCCCTCACCCGGGTCGAGAGATATGAAGTCTCTGACAAGTTCTATAGTTGTAAGATGGAGGAGAATGGTTCTGTCAGCGAGCACATACTCAAAATGTCTGGGTTGCACAACCGTTTATCTCAACTGGGAGTTAATCTCCCGGATGACGCGGTGGTCGACAGAATCCTCCAGTCGCTCCCACCTAGCTACAAGAGCTTTGTGATGAACTTCAATATGCAAGGGATGGTGAAAACCATTCCTGAGGTATATTCAATGCTGAAATCAGCGGAGGTGGAGATCAAAAAGGAACATCAAGTGTTGATGGTCAATAAAACCACTAGTTTCAAGAAAGGCAAGGGTAAGAAGAAGTTTGCTACCTCTTGAGCACTGTGTTGGATTTTCCCGAAGAGGAGAGGATGATGCAGCAAAGTAGCGTAAGTATTTCCCTCAGTTTTTGAGAACCAAGGTATCAATCTAGTAGGAGACCACGCACAAGTCCCTCTTACCTACACAAAATGATAGCAACTCGCAACCAACGCTTAGGGGTTGTCAATCCCTTCACGGTCACTTACGAGAGTGAGATCTGATAGAGATAATATTTTTGGTATTTTTGATAGATATATGCAAAGTAAAAAGTAAAAGGCAAAGTAAAAACAAAGCAAGTAAATAAAGTGATAGAGATTGATATGATGAGAATAGACCCGGGGGCCATAGGTTTCACTAGTGGCTTCTCTCAAGAGCATAAGTATTCTACGGTGGGTGAACAAATTACTGTTGAGCAATTGACAGAATTGAGCATAGTTATGAGTATATTAGGCAATGATCATGTATATAGGCATCACGTCCAAAACAAGTAGATCGAAACGATTCTGCATCTACTACTATTACTCCACTCGTCGACCGCTATCCAGCATGCATCTAGAGTATTAAGTTAAAAACAGAGTAACTCCTTAAGCAAGACGACATGATGTAGAGGGATACATTCATGCAATATGATAAAAAACCCATCTTGTTATCCTCGATGGCAACAAAACAATACGTGCCTTGCAACCCTTTCTGTCACTGGGTAAGGACACCGCAAGATTGAACCCAAAGCTAAGCACTTCTCCCATTGCAAGAACTACCAATCTAGTTGGCCAAACCAAAAGGATAATTCGAAGAGACTTGCAAAGATAACTCAATCATACATAAAAGAATTCAGAGAAGAATCAAATATTTTCCATAGATAATACTGGATCATAAACCCACAATTCATCGGTCTCAACAAACACACCGCAAAAAGAAGATTACATCGAATAGATCTCCACGAGAGAGGGGGAGAACATTGTATTGAGATCCAAAAAGAGAGAAGAAGCCATCTAGCTACTAGCTATGGACCCGAAGGTCTGAAGTAAACTACTCACACTTCATCGGAGGGGCTATGGTGATGATGTAGAAGCCCTCCGTGGTGGATGCCCCCTCCGGCGGAGCTCCGGAACAGGCCCCAAGATGGGATCTCGTGGATACAGAAGGTTGCGGCGGTGGAATTAGGTTTTTGGCTCCTGTTCTGATCGTTCGGGGATACGTAGGTATATATAGGAGGAAGGAGTACGTCGGTGGAGCGTCAGGGGGCCCACGAGGTAGGGGGCCTCTGGCACTTCTTGGAGTAGGGTCCAAGTCTCCTGGATCACGTTCGGTTGGAAAATCACGTTCCCGAAGGTTTCATTCCGTTTGGACTCCGTTTGATATTCCGTTTCTTCGAAACACTGAAATAGGCAAAAAACAACAATTCTGGGCTGGGCCTCCGGTTAATAGGTTAGTCCCAAAAATAATATAAAAGTGGAAAATAAAGCCCAATATAGTCCAAAACAGTAGATAAAGTAGCATGGAGCAATCAAAAATTATAGATACGTTGGAGACGTATCAGGCATCCCCAAGCTTAATTCCTGCTCGTCCTCGAGTAGGTAAATGATAAAAAAAGAATTTTTGATGTGGAGTGATACTTTGGCATAATTTCAATATAAATCTTCTTAATTGTGATAGGAATATTCAGATCCGAAAGATTCAAGACAAAAGTTCATATTGACACAAAAATAATAATACTTCAAGCATACTAGTCAAAGCAATCATGTCTTCTCAAAATAACATGGCAAAAGAAAGTTCATCCCTACAAAATCATATGGTTAGGCTATGCTTCATTTTTGTCACACAAAGATGTTCCCAACTTCTATACCCCCGATGACAAGCCAAGCAATTGTTTCATACTCAAATAATCTCAAACTTTTTCAACTTTCACGCAATACATGAGCGCGAGCCATGGATATAGCACTATGGGTGGAATAGAGTGTGATCATGGGGATTGTGTGGAGAAGACAAAAAAGGAGAAAGTCTCACATTGACGAGGCTAATAACGGGCTATGGAGATTCCCATCAATTGATGTCAACATGAGGAGTAGGGATTGCCATGCAACGGATGCACTAGAGCTATGAATGCTCAACAAAAGAAACCTAGTGGGTGTGCATCCAACTCGCTTGCTCACGAAGACCTAGGGCATTTTGGGGAAGCCCATCATTGGAATATACAAGCCAAGTTCTATAATGAAAAATTCCCACTAGTATAAAAAGATAACTTATGAGACTCACTATCATGAAGATTTTGGTGCTACTTTGAAGCACAATATATGTGACTCACTACATGAAGAACAAGGTGCTACTTTGAAGCACAAGTGTGGTAAAAGGATAGTAGCATTGTCCCTTCTCTCTTTTTCTCTCATTTTTTTATTTGTTTGGGCCTTTCTCTTTTTTTTATGGCCTCTTTTTTTTCGTCCGGAGTCTCATCCCGACTTATGGGGGAACCATAGTCTCCATCATCCTTTCCTCACTTGGGACAATGCTCTAATAATGATGATCATCACACTTTTATTTTTCTTACAACTCAACAATTACAACTCGATACTTAGAACAAAGTATGACTCTATATGAATGCCTCCGGCGGTGTACCGGGATGGTGCAATGAATCAAGAGTGACACGTATGGAAAATAATGCATGGTGGCTTTGCCACAAATACGATGTCAACTACATGATCATGCAATGGCAATATGACAAAAGTAATGTATGTCATGATGATGATGGTGGAGTTGCATGGAAATATATCTCGGAATGGCTATGGAAATGCCATGATAGGTAGGTATGGTGGCTGTTTTGAGGAAGATATAAGGAGGTTTATGTGTGATAGAGCGAATCGTATCACGGGGTTTGGATGCACCGGCGAAGTTTGCACCAACTCTCAAGGTGAGAAAGGGCAATGCACGGTACCGAAGAGGCTAGCAAAGGCGGAAAGGTGAGAGTGCGTATAATCCATGGACTCAACATTAGTCAAAAGAACTCATATACTTATTGCAAAAATTTAGAAGCCATCAAAAAATTCAAGTACTACGCGCATGCTCCTAGGGGGATAGATTGGTAGGAAAAGACCATCGCTCATCCCCGACCGCCACTCATAAGGATGCACAAGCCAGGTACACTTCATGTTTCAAATTTGTTACACAACTTTACCCATACGTGCATGCTACGGGACTTGCAAACTTCAACACAAGTATTTCTCAAATTCACAATTATCAACTAGCACGACTTTGATATTATTACCTCCATATCTCAAAACAATTATCAAGCATCAAACTTATCTTAGTATTCAATTTACTCAAAAGAAAGTTTCACATGTCTTGAACACTAAGTATATTAACATTAAGCGAATTACCATGCTATTAACGACTCTCAAAATAATCTAAGTGAAGCATGAGAGATCAATAGTTTCTTTAAAACAAATCCACCACCGTGCTCTAAAAGATATAAGTGAAGCACTAGAGCAAAAATTATCACGCTCAAAAGATATAAGTGAAGCACTATGAGCAAAACTATCAAGCTCAAAAGATATAAGTGAAGCACATAGAGTATTCTAACAAATTCCAATTCATATATGGCTCTCTCAAAAGGTGTGTACAGCAAGGATGATTGTGGTAAACTAACAAGCAAAGACGCAAATAATACAAGACGCTCCAAGCAAAACACATATCATGTTGGTGAATAAAAATATAGCTCCAAGTAAATTACCGATGGAAGTGGACGAAAGAGGGGATGCCTTCCGGGGCATCCCCAAGCTTTGACTTTTTGGTGTCCTTGGATTATCTTGGGGGTGCCATGGGCATCCCCAAGCTTAGGCTCTTGCCACTCCTTGTTCCATAATCCATCAAAAGAATTCACCCAAAACTTGAAAACTTCACAACACAAAACTCAACAGAAATCTCGTGAGCTCCATTAGAGAAAGAAAACAAAAGACTACTTCAAGGTACTGTAATGAACTCATTCTTTATTTATATTGGTGTTAAACCTACTGTATTCCAACTTCTCTATGGATTATAAACTATTTTACTAGCCATAGATTCATCAAAATAAGCAAACAACACACGTAAAACAGAATCTGTCAAAAACAGAACAGTCTGTAGCAATCTATAACTAACGCAAACTTATGGAACTCTAAAACTTCTACTAAAATAGAAAGTCCTGGAAAATTTGTTTATTGAACATAATAAAAAAGAATCAACGCAAAATCACGTTTCTGTGATTTATCATAACTAAATTCGTGCGTGCAAAGTTTCTGTTTTTCAGCAGAATCAAATCAACTATGATCGTATGTTATCCTATAGGTTCTACTTGGCACAAACACTAATTAAAACATAAAACCACATCCAAACAGAAGGTAGATGGATTATTTATTCCTAAACATAAGCAAAAACAAAAAACACAAAATAAAATTGGGTTGCCTCCCAACAAGCGCTATCGTTTAACGCCCCTAGCTAGGCATAAAAGCAAGGATAGATCTAGGTATTGCCATCTTTGGTAGGCAATCCATAAGTGGCTCTCATGATAGATTCATATGGTAATTTTATTTTCTTTCTAGGTAAGTGTTCCATACCCTTTTTAAGGGAAATTGGAATCTAATATTCCCTTCCTTCATATCAATAATTGCACCAATCGTTCTAAGGAAAGGTCTACCAAGAATAATAGGACATGAAGGATTGCAATCTATATCAAGAACGATAAAATCTACGGGCACATAATTCCTATTTGCAACAATAAGAACATCATTAATTCTTCCCATAGGCTTTTTAATAGTGTAATCCGCAAGATGCAACTTTAGAGAGCAATCATCAAAATCACGGAAATCTAGCAAATCACATAAAGCTTTGGGAATAGTAGAGACACTAGCACCCAAATCACACAAAGCATGAAACTCATAATCTTTAATTTTAATTTTTATAGTAGGTTCCCACTCATCATAGAGTTTTCTAGGGATAGAAACTTTCAACTCAAGTTTTTCTTCATAAGATTGCATCAAGGCATCAACAATGTGTTCGGTAAAGGCCTTATTTTGACTATAAGCATGAGGAGAATCTAGCACGGATTGCAACAAGGAAATACAACCAATCAAAGAGCCATTTTCATAATCAAATTCCTTGAGATCCAAAATAGTGGGTTTAGCAACATCACGGTTTTTATTTATTTCAATCCCACTTTCATCAATTTCATCATCAAGATCTAGAAACTCCGAATTCTTAGAACGCCTTCTAGGTAAAGGAAGATCATATTCAGTTTCATCAAGATTCATATTGCAAAACAAAGATTTAATGGGGGACACATCAATAACTTTTAGATCTTCATCTTGATTTTCATAGGAATTGGAAGAACACGCTTTAATAAAGGCATCTTTGGAAGCATGCATCCTAGCGGTTCTTTCTTTGCACTCATCAATGGAAATTCTCATGGCTTTGAGAGACTCATTGATATCATGCTTAGGAGGAATAGATCTAAGCTTTAAAGAATCAATTTCAAGAGAAATTCTATCAACGTTCCTAGCCAAATCATCAACTTTAAGCAATTTCTCTTCAAGCAAAGTATTAAAATTCTTTTGTGAATTCATAAACTCTTTAACACTACTCTCAAATTCAGAGGGCATCTTATTAAAATTTCCATAAGAGTTGTTGTAGGAATTTCCATAATTATTAGAAGGATTACTAGGATAAGGCCTAGGATTAAAATTCCCTCTATAAGCATTGTTTGCAAAACTATTCCTACCAACAAAATTCACATCCATAGATTCATTGTTATTCTCAAGCAAAGTAGATAAAGGCATATCATTGGGATCAAGAGGAGTATTTTTAGGAGCAAACATCTTCATAAGTTCATCCATCTTTTCACTCAAAACATTGATTTCTTCTATAGCATGCACTTTTTTACTAGAAGATCTTTCGTTGTGCCATTGAGAATAATTAGCCATAATATTATCAAGCAATTTGGTAGCATCCCCTAACGTAATTTCCATAAAAGTGCCTCCCGCGGCCGAATCTAAAAGATTTCTAGAAGCAAAATTCAATCCGGCATAAAATTTTGTATGATCATCCATAAATTCAAACCATGAGTAGGGCAATTGCGAAGCATTAATTTCATTCTTTCCCAAGATTGGGCAACATGCTCATGATCAAGTTGTTTAAAATTCATGATGTCGTTCCTAAGAGTGATAATCTTAGCGGGAGGAAAATACTTAGAGATAAAAGCATCTTTGCACTTGTTCCAAGAATCAATACTATTTTTAGGCAAAGATGAAAACCAAACTTTAGCACGATCTCTAAGTGAAAACGGAAATAACTTCAATTTGACAATATTGTTATCCGTATCTTTCTTCTTTTGCATATCACACAAATCAACAAAATTGTTTAGATGAGTAGCGGCATCTTCACTAGGAAGGCCGGCAAATTGATCTTTCATAACAAGATTCAGCAAAGCGGTATTGATTTCACAAGACTCATCATTATTAAGAGGAGCAATCGGAGTACTAAGGAAATCATTATTATTGGTATTCGAGAAATCACACAATTTGGTATTATCTTGCGCCATGGCAACAAGTAATCCAACACACAAGCAAACAGAAAGGCAAAGGGAAAAAGGCAAACGGGAAAGAGAGGAGGAGATTGGGAAAGAGAGGGCAAATAAAACGGCAAGGGTGAAGTGGGGGAGAGGAAAACGAGAGGCAAATGGCAAATAATGTAATGCGAGAGATAGGGATTGCGATGGGTACTTGGTATTGTTGACTTGCTTGCGTGAGCCTCCCCGGCAACGGCGCCAGAAATTCTTCTTGCTACCTCTTGAGCACTGCGTTGGATTTCCCCGAAGAGGAGAGGATGATGCAGCAAAGTAGCGTAAGTATTTCCCTCAGTTTTTGAGAACCAAGGTATCAATCCAGTAGGAGACCACGCACAAGTCCCTCGTACCTACACAAAACGATAGCAACTCGCAACCAACGCTTAGGGGTTGTCAATCCCTTCACGGTCACTTACGAGAGTGAGATCTGATAGAGATAATATTTTTGGTATTTTTGATAGATAGATGCAAAGTAAAAAGTAAAAGGCAAAGTAAAAACAAAGCAAGTAAATAAAGTGATAGAGATTGATATGATGAGAATAGACCCGGGGGCCATAGGTTTCACTAGTGGCTTCTCTCAAGAGCATAAGTATTCTACGGTGGGTGAACAAATTACTGTTGAGCAATTGACAGAATTGAGCATAGTTATGAGTATATCTAGGCAATGATCATGTATATAGGCATCACGTCCAAAACAAGTAGATCGAAACGATTCTGCATCTACTACTATTACTCCACTCATCGACCGCTATCCAGCATGCATCTAGAGTATTAAGTTAAAAACAGAGTAACGCCTTAAGCAAGATGACATGATGTAGAGGGATAAATTCATGCAATATGATAAAAACCCCATCTTGTTATCCTCGATGGCAACAATACAATACGTGCCTTGCAACCCTTTCTGTCACTGGGTAAGGACACCGCAAGATTGAACCCAAAGCTAAGCACTTCTCCCATTGCAAGAACTACCAATCTAGTTGGCCAAACCAAAAACAATAATTCGAAGAGACTTGCAAAGATAACTCAATCATACATAAAAGAATTCAGAGAAGAATCAATCATACAATTCATCGGTCTCAACAAACACACCGCAAAAAGAAGATTACATCGAATAGATCTCCACGAGAGAGGGGGAGAACATTGTATTGAGATCCAAAAAGAGATAAGAAGCCATCTAGCTACTAGCTATGGACCCGAAGGTCTGAAGTAAACTACTCACACTTCATCGGAGGGGCTATGGTGATGATGTAGAAGCCCTCCGTGGTGGATGCCCCCTCCGGCGGAGCTCCGGAATAGGCCCCAAGATGGGATCTCGTGGATACAGAAGGTTGCGGCGGTGGAATTAGGTTTTTGGCTCCTGTTCTGATCGTGCGGGGATACGTAGGTATATGTAGGAGGAAGGAGTACATCGGTGGAGCGTTAGGGGGCCCACGAGGTAGGGGGGCGTGCCCAGGGGGGCACCGTCCACCCTCGTGACCGCCTCTGGCACTTCTTGGAGTAGGGTCCAAGTCTCCTGGATCACGTTCGGTTGGAAAATCACGTTCCCGAAGGTTTCATTCTGTTTGGACCCCGTTTGATATTCCGTTTCTCCGAAACACTGGAATAGGCAAAAAACAACAATTCTGGGCTGGGCCTCTGGTTAATAGGTTAGTCCCAGAAATAATATAAAAGTGGAAAATAAAGCCCAATATAGTCCAAAGCAGTAGATAAAGTAGCATGGAGCAATCAAAAATTATAGATACGTTGGAGACGTATCAAACTTCAAGAAGGACGGCAAGGGAGTTGCCACGCCCAGTACGCCAGTTGCCGGGAAGAAGCCAAAGCATGGACCCAAACCTGAGACTGAGTGCTTTTATTGCAAGGGAAGTGGACACTGGAAGCGGAACTGCCCCAAGTACTTAGCGGACAAGAAGGCTGGCAACACCGAAGGTATATGTGATATACATGTAATTGATGTGTACCTTACCAGTACTCGTAGTAGCTCGTGGGTATTTGATACCGGGGGCTCATATTTGTAACTCAAAACAAGGAGCTGCGGAATAAGCGGAAGACTGGCGAAGGACGAGGTGACGATGCGCGTCGGGAATGGTTCCAAGGTCGATGTGATCGCCGTCGGCACGCTACCTCTACATTTACCTACGGGATTAGTTTTAAACCTCAATAATTGTTATTTAGTGCCAGCTTTGAGCATGAACATTGTATCTGGATCTCGTTTAATACGAGATGGCTACTCATTTAAATCCGAGAATAATGGTTGTTCTATTTATATGAGAGATATGTTTTATGGTCATGCCCGCTGGTCAATGGTTTATTCTTAATGAATCTCGAACATGATGTTACACATATTCATAGTGTGAATACCAAAAGATGTAAGGTTGATAACGATAGTCCCACATACTTGTGGCACTACCGCCTTGGTCACATTGGTGTCAGACGCATGAAGAAGCTCCATGCTGATGGACTTTTAGAGTCTCTCGATTATGAATCATTTGACACATGTGAACCATGCCTCATGGGCAAAATGACCAAGACTCCATTCTCCGGAACAATGGAGCGGGCAACCAACTTATTGGAAATCATACATACTGATGTGTGCGGTCCAATGAGCATTGAGGCTCGCGGAGGCTATCATTATGTTCTCACTCTCACTGACGACTTGAGTAGATATGGGTATGTCTACTTGATGAAACACAAGTCTGAGACCTTTGAAAAGTTCAAGGAATTTCAGAGTGAGGTAGAGAATCAACGTGACCGAAAGATATAGTTCTTAAAATCAGATCATGGGGGAGAATATTTAAGTCACGAATTTGGTACACACTTAAGGAAATGTGGAATTGTTTCACAACTCACGCCGCCTGGAACACCTCAGCGTAACGGTGTGTCCGAACGTCGTAATCGCACTCTATTGGATATGGTGTGGTCTATGATGTCACTCACTGATTTACCGCTATCATTTTGGGGATACACTCTAGTGACAGCTACATTCACTTTAAATAGGGCACCGTCTAAATCCATTGAGACGACACCGTATGAATTATGGTTTGGGAAGAAACCTAAGCTGTCGTTTCTAAAAGTTTGGGGATGCGATGCTTATGTCAACAAACTTCAACCTGAAAAGCTCGAACCCAAGTCAGAAAAATGCGTCTTCATAGGATACCCTAAGGAAACCATTGGGTATACCTTCTACCTCAGATCTGAAGGCAAGATCCTTGTTGCCAAGAACGGGTTCTTTCTGGAGAAAGAGTTTCTCTCGAGAGAAGTAAGTGGGAGGAAAGTAGAACTCGATGAAGTACTACCTCTTGAACCGGAAAGTAGCGCAGCTCAGGAAGATGTTCTTGTGGTGCCTGCACCGACTAGAGAGGAAGTTAATGATGATGATCAAGGTACTTCGGATCAAGTTGCTACTGAACTTCGAAGGTCCACAAGGACACGTTCCACACCAGAATGGTATGGCAACCCTGTCCTGGAAATCATGTTGTTAGACAACGGTGAACCTTCGAACTATGAAGAAGCGATGGCGGGCCCAGATTCCAACAAATGGCTTGAAGCCATGCAATCCGAGATAGGATCCATGTATGAAAACAAAGTATGTACTTTGACAGACTTGCCCGATGATCGACGAGCGATAGAAAATAAATGGATCTTTAAGAAGAAGACGGACACGATGGTAATGTTACCATCTATAAGGCTCGACTTGTCGCTAAGGGTTATCGACAAGTTCAAGGGGTTGACTACGATGAGACCTTCTCACCCGTAGCGAAGCTGAAGTCCGTCCGAATCATGTTAGCAATTGCCGCATACTATGATTATGAGATATAGCAAATGGACGTCAAAACGGCATTCCTTAACGGCTTTCTTAAGGAAGAATTGTATATGATGCAGCCGGAAGGTTTTGTCGATCCTAAGAATGCTAACGAGGTATGCAAGCTCCAGCGCTCCATCTATGGGCTGGTGAAAGCATCTCAGAGTTGGAACATTCGCTTTAATGAAATGATCAAAGCGTTTGGGTTTATGCACACTTATGGAGAAGCCTGCGTTTACAAGAAAGTGAGTGGGAGCTTTGTAGCATTTCTCATATTATATGTGGATGACATACTTTTGATGGGAAATGATATAGAACTTTTGGACAGCATTAAGGCCTACTTGAATAAGTGTTTTTCAATGAAGGACCTTGGAGAAGCTGCTTACATATTAGGCATCAAGATCTATAGAGATAGATCGGGACGCCTCATAGGTCTTTCACAAAGCATATACCTTGATAAGATATTTAAGAAGCTCAATATGGATCAGTCCAAGAAGGGATTCTTACCTGTGTTGCAAGGTGTGAAATTGAGCTCGGCTCAATGTCCGACCACGGCAGAAGATAGAGAAAAGATGAGTGTCGTCCCCTATGCCTCGGCCATAGGGTCTATCATGTATGCCATGTTGTGTACCAGACCTGATGTAAACCTTGCCGTAAGTTTGGTAGGAAGGTACCAAAGTAATCCCGGGAACACTGGACAGCGGTCAAGAATATCCTGAAGTACTTGAAAAGGACTAAGGATATGTTTCTCGTATATGGAGGTGATGAAGAGCTCGTCGTAAAGGGTTACGTCGACGCTAGCTTCGACACAGATCTAGATGACTCAAAGTCACAAACCGGATACATGTATATTTTGAATGGTGGGGCAGTAAGCTGGTGCAGTTGCAAGCAAAGCGTCGTGGCGGGATCTACATGTGAAGCGGAGTACATGGCAGCCTCGGAGGCAGCACATGAAGCAATCTGGATGAAGGAGTTCATTACCGACCTAGGAGTTATTCCCAATGCGTCGGGGCCGGTGACTCTCTTCTGTGACAACACTGGAGCCATTGACCTTGCCAAGGAGCCCAGGTTTCACAAGAAGACCAGACATATCAAGCATCGCTTCAACTCCATTCGTGAAAATGTTCAAGATGGAGACATAGATATTTGTAAAGTGCACACAGATCTGAATGTCGCAGATCCGTTGACTAAACCTCTTCCGCGAGCAAAACATGATCAACACTAGAACTCTATGGGTGTTCGATTCATCACAATGTAACTAGATTATTGACTCTAGTGCAAGTGGGAGACTGTTGGAAATATGCCCTAGAGGCAATAATAAAATGGTTATTATTGTATTTCCTTGTTCATGATAATTGTCTATTGTTCATGCTATAATTGTGTTATCCAGAAATCGTAATACATGTGTGAATACATAGACCACAACATGTCCCTAATGAGCCTCTAGTTGACTAGCTCGTTTGTCAATAGATGGTTACGGTTTCCTGACCATGGACATTGGATGTCATTGATAACGGGACCACATCAGTGGGAGAATGATGTGATGGACAAGACCCAATCCTAAGCATAGCACAAGATCGTGTAGTTCGTTTGCTAGAGCTTTTCTAATGTCAAGTATCATTTCCTTAGACCATGAGATTGTGTAACTCCCGGATACCGTAAGAGTGCTTTGGGTGTACCAAACGTCACAACGTAAATGGGTGGCTATAAAGGTATACTACAGGTATCTCCGAAAGTGTCTGTTGGGTTGACTCGAATCGAGACTAGGATTTGTCACTCCGTATGACGGAGAGGTATCTCTGGGCCCACTCGGTAATGCATCATCATAATGAGCTCATTGTGACCAAGTGGTTGGTCACGGGATCATGCATTACGGTACGAGTAAAGTGACTTGACGATAACGAGATTGAACGAGGTATTGGGATACCGACGATCGAATCTCGGGCAAGTAACGTACCGATTGACAAAGGGAATTGTATACGGGATTACTTGAATCCTCGACATCGTGGTTCATTCGATGAGATCATCGTGGAACATGTGGGAGCCAACATGGGTATCCAGATCCCGCTGTTGGTTATTGGCCGGAGAGTCGTCTCGGTCATGTCTGCATGTCTCCCGAACCCGTAGGGTCTACACACTTAAGGTTCGGTGACACTAGGGTTGTAGAGATAATAGTATGCGGTAACCCAAAAGTTGTTCGGAGTCCCGGATGAGATCCCGGACGTCACTAGGAGTTCCGGAATGGTCCGGAGGTGAAGATTTTTATATAGGAAGTCCGGTTTCAGCCATCGGGAAAGTTTTGGGGGTCACCGGTATTGTACCGGGACCACCGGAAGGGTCCCGGGGGTCCACCGGGTGGGGCAACCTATCTCGGAGGGCCCCATGGGCTGAAGTGGGATGTGAACCAGCCCCTTGTGGGCTGGTGCGCCCCCCTTGGGCCTCCCCCCGTGCCTAGGGTTGGAAACCCTAGGGGTGGGGGGCGCCCCACTTGGCTTGGGGGCAAGTCCCCCCTGGCCGCCGCCCTCCCCTTGAGATTGAATCTCTAGGGGCCGGTGCCCTCCAGGGCCCCTATATAAAGAGGGGGGAGGGAGGGCTGCGCACCCTAGTCCCTGGTGCCTCCCTCTCCCCTCTTAACATCTCTCCCTCTCGCTGAGCTTGGCGAAGCCCTGCCGAGATCACCGCTGCTTCCCCCACCACGCCGTTGTGCTGCTGGATCTCCATCAACCTCTCCCTCCCCCTTGCTGGATCAATAAGGAGGAGACGTCTTCCCCAACCGTACGTGTGTTGAACGCGAAGGTGCCGTCCGTTCGGCGCTAGGATCATTGGTGATTTTGATCACGACGAGTACGACTCCATCAACCCCGTTCTCTTGAACGCTTCCGCTCGCGATCTACAAGGGTATGTAGATGCACTCCTCTCTCTCATTGCTACATGACTCCATAGATTGATCTTGGTGATGTGTAGAATTTTTTTATTTTCTGCTACGTTCCCCAACAAACCCTGCACTGCACGTTAGCATAGCATACTCTGTGTTGCATATGATTACTATGTATTTATCTGTTTCTTCCCCCCTTTTCTCTCCGATAGACCCCGAGACCGATTTTGCCCATGTGATCGACTACGTTACCGACGACACCACTAACGACCCTACCTTTGCCGCCGAGCAACCAGTCAAGCACCCACCTTTTGAGCATACCGATATCGCCTACTCTATCTCTCTTATGCTTGCATTAGAATCTGTTGCTACTACTGTTATCCTATTTCTGCTGCATAGCCTGTTTATTGTAACCTGCTGTTGTTACCTACCCGTCTATCCTAAACTGTTTAGTATAGGCTAGGTAGAGACCCATCAGAGACCCCCACTTTATCCCGACTGCCCCGCTGGATTATCAGAAAACCCGATCAATGGGATCGAAGACCAGGATCCAGCACCGCACATCACTTTCCCCTTAGTTGCTCGACACTACTGGGTTACTATCGAGTGCTGAGGGTGATACCTCATCAGCACTTCTGATGTTAACCTTGTAGGTTAGTTCATTGGTTATGGTCATCGAGGGTGATTCCTCCGTCTCCACTCCCGATAACGACACTGTCGTGCAACTCCACTAGAGTGGACCTCGAGGGTGATTCCTCCTTCGTTCACCTTGACGATAACATCAGGTGGAATTCCATCGAGGGTGATTCCTCAGGGTTCCCCTTGGTGCTAGACACACGGTTACTATGGTTACTATGACTTTACATTGAACCATGTTACTAAAGACGGGTCGGTCCCGAGGGGTACCTGCGCGAGCTTAATTGCGAGTGATGTGGAGTCGGGTTGACCTAGAAGGTGCCCGCGAGATAACTACGTGGAGTGGCCGAGCATTCTTAGCCCTTGTCGCAAGTCCTCGAGACGGGGCGACGGGGTCACATCGATCGTGAGTCTCTGCTCGTTACCGCGTGCTCCTAATCCACTATGATTTGGATATTTGATCTGAGGGGCCTCCGGCCTGATAGCACTAACCATCATGTGGGCATAGTATGGGTGTTCGGGGTCATATACATCAGCCGAAGCTTAATAGACGTCAGCGACTGAGCGGCGCACGCCGGGTTGGACTGCGTAAGCACCTCCCTTTTTAAGGAGGTAGCTAGGTCTGCTCACCGGCCGCCCACGCAACATGCAGGAGTTCTCGGGGCGATGGACCAAGACCCCTTGGGGCATAGGTTTAGTCCGGCTGGCTGACCTCTCTATTAGGCCTAGGTCGGGTTGCGACGTATTGTTTGGCCGAGGCCGGGCATGACCCATAAAAGTGTGTCTAGCCGGAGTTAATCAAGCGTGGTGGGTAAGTCGGTGCACCCCTGCAGGGAAGAAAACATCTATCAATAGCCTGGATACTTGAGATGTGAAATGGATATTATGGCTCTGGGATTGCTTTCTCCCAGGGAGTCGAGGAAAAAATCCCTGGGCGAGGTTGATGACACTACTACTACTTTACTTTATGTTACTCTTATCTCTTCTGTTGCTGCAAGATGCTTGAAGCTGCTTGAACATGCTAGTCTTCGAGAGGACTAGGCTCTGCCCTCTATTCTGGCATTTCTGCAACCCAGTCCATATATACAGCCTTCCTTTGATAATGTTGCATATGTAGTGCAGATCCTTGCTTGCTGAGTACTTCGGATGAGTACTCATGTTTGCTTTGCTTTCTTTTCCCCCCGATATCTGTTCGATGCAACCAGATGACGGAGCCCCTGTGACCGCTGCCACCGCCGACGACTACTACTACCCCGAGGGTGCCTACTACCACGTGACGGACGGCGACGACCAGGAGTAGTTAGGAGGCTCCCAGGCAAGAGGCATTGCCTTTTTGATCATTGTTACTTTTGTGCTAACCTTCTTAAGGCAGACTTGTTTAACTCATGTCTGTACTCAGATATTGTTGCTTCCGCTGACACTTTTGTATTCAAGCTTATGTATTCGAACCCACGAGGCCCTGATACGTCTCCATCGTATATACTTTTCCAAACACTTTTGCCCTTGTTTTGGACTCTAACTTGCATGATTTGAATAGAACTAACCCGGACCGACGTTGTTTTCAGCAAAACTGTCATGGTGCTATTTTTGTGCAGAAATAAAAGTTCTCGGAATGACCTGAAAATCCATGGAGCGACTTTTCAGAATTAATAAAAAATACTGGTGAAAGAAATAGCATCAGGGGGCCCACACCCTGTCCACGAGGGTGGGGGGCAAGCCCCCTGCCTCGTGGGCCCCCTGGACGTCCGCCAACCTCAACTCCAACTCCATATATTTGGTTTCACGAAGAAAAAAATCAGAGAGAAAGTTTAATCGCGTTTTACGATACGGAGCCGCCGCCAAGCCCTAATATCTCTCGGGAGGGATGATCTGGAGTCTGTTCGGGGCTCCGGAGAAGGGGATTCGTCGCCATCGTCATCATCAACCATCCTCCATCACCAATTTCATGATGCTCACCGCCGTGCGTGAGTAATTTCATCATAGGCTTGCTGGACGGTGATGGGTTGGATGAGATTTACCAGGTAATCAAGTTAGTTTTGTTAGGGATTGATCCCTAGTATTCACTATGTTCTGAGATTGATGTTGCTATGACTTTGCTATGCTTAATGCTTGTAACTAGGTCCCGAGTGCCATGATTTCACATCTGAACCTATTATGTTTTCCTGAATATATGTGAGTTCTTGATCCTATCTTGCAAGTCTGTAGTCACCAATTATGTGTTATGATCCGACAACCCCGAAGTGACAATAATCGGGATACTTCTCGGTGATGACTGTAGTTTGAGGAGTTCATGTATTCACTATGTGTTAATGCTTTGGAAAAGATGTCATGCAAGTTCTTTTCCATAATCACGTATGACTATATTTGGAATACATGTTTACATTACATTGATGAACTGTAGCTAGTTCTGTGTCACCCTATGTTATAACTATTACATGAGGAATCGCATCCGACATAATTATCCATCATTGATCCAATGCCTACGAGCTTTTCACATATTGTGCTTTGCTTATTTACTTTATCGTTGCTACTATTACAAATACTACAAAACTGCTACTGTTACTTTTGCTACTGTTACCGTTACTTACATAATACTTTGCTAATAAACACTTTGATGCAGATACTAAGTTATCCAGGTGTGGTTGAATGGACAACTCAACTGCTAATACTTGAGAATATTCTTTGGCTCCCCTTATGTCGAATCAATAAATTTGGGTTGAATACTCTACCCTCAAAAACTGTTGCGATCCCCTATACTTGTGGGTTATCAAGACTATTTTCTGGCGCCGTTGCCGGGGAGCATAGCTCTATTCTTTGAGTCACTTGGGATTTATATCTGCTGATCACTATGAGGAACTTTAAAGACGAAAGAACTAAGATTTATCCCTCAACTACAAGGGGGGGGGTAAGGAACTTCCATCTAGCTCTGCACTTGATAGACCCTTTTTGAAAACTGCACGGGCTATTATTGATTGCAACAAAGGCAATGTCACTTTTCCTGTTAATGGTAATGAGCATATGGTACACTTTCCGAGGAAACAACCTCAAGTTCATAGCATCAATTCTATTGGAAAAATTACGACTATCATTATTGGAGGTTTTGAATTTCCTCTTCATACTGTCAAGAAGAAATATGATATTCTTATTATTGGGGATGTTCATATCCCCGTTGAGGTAACCTAGTGTTATTCAAAACTTCTCCGGTTCCATGTTATTCGGAATGAGTTTGTTAACAAGACTTGATCAACCTTGTTAGCGGATTCCTTTTGATGATCATGAGATGGATGAAATTAGAAGGCACAACCTTCTGTACCCTCTTTTTACTTTCTGTTATTTAGAATAAATAAAGCAAAAATAGTATTTTCTTTCTGTTTTCTGAATTATCCATGCTAGTTTAATTTCTTTTTCTAGCTTTCTTCTTGTGTATTTGATAAACCTTAAGAAAAACCAAAAAAAAATAGTTGGTTTACTTTCCATGCTTGTAGTAGTGATTAAAAGAAAACCCAAAAGATTTCTCGTTCTTCTTTTGCTTGTTGGGAGTTTTCTCGTGTAAATAGTTTTCCTTTCTTTCCTTTGGGGTCGAGAGGAGAAGACCATAATGAAAATGTTTAAGTGGCTCTTATATGCATGATTGTTGATTTAACTTAGAGCCCATATTACTTTGTCTTCTCCCTTGAATTAAATGCTTGCAGATTCCAGCTTAGTCCAATGCACATGCACTATTATTATTATACACATCGTTCGGTCGTGTAATTAAGTGAAAGGCAATAATGACAATATATGATGGACTGGCTGAGATGAGAGAAGCTGGTATGAACTCGACCTCTCTTGTTTTTGTAAATATGATGAGTTCATCATTCCTGATTCAACCTATTATGAATAAACATGTTTGCAATGACAATTAGAGATTATAGTTGCTTATGCCATGCTTAATTAGCTAGGAGCTTATAATGGTTTACCTTGCGTGCCAACATGCTATTAAAATGGTTGTGATGTGGTATGGTAGGGTGGTATCCTCCTTTGAATGATTCGAGTGACTTGACTTGGCACATGTTCACGCATGTAGTTGAAACAAAATCAACATAGCCTTCACGATATTTATGTTCATGGTGGATTATATCCTACTCATGCTTGCACTCAGTGTTAATTAATTTTAATGCATGTTCATGACTGTTGTCGCTCTCTCAGTTGGTCACTTCCCAGTCTTTTGCTAGCCTTCACCTGTACTAAGCGGGAATACTGCTTGTGCATCCAAACTCCATAAACCCCAAACTTATTCCATATGAGTCCACCATACCTTCCTATATGCAGTATTTACCTGCCGTTCCAAGTAAATTTGTATGTGCCAAACTCCAAACCTTCAAATGAAATTCTGTTTTGTATGCTCGAGCAGCTCATGTATCAACTAGGGATGTATGTATCTTCTATGCTAGGTGGGTTATTCTCAAGAGGAGTGGACTCCGCTCCTCATTCACGAGAAAATGGCTGGTAACCGGGATGCCCAGTCCCATGATTAAAAGATCAAATCAAATCAAAATAATAAAACAAAACTCCCCCAGGATTGTTGCTAGTTGGAGGCACCCGTTGTTTCGGGCAAGCCATGGATTGATGCTTGTTGGTGGTGGGGGAGTATAAACTTTACCATTCTGTTTGGGAACCACCTATATGTGTGTAGCATGGAAGATATCGAGATCTCATAGTTGTTACGTTGATAGTGAAAGCATACCACTCAAAATATTATTCATCTCTATTTTAAAATCGAGCTCTGGCACCTCTACAAATCCCTGCTCCCCTCTACGAAGGGCCTATCTATTTACTTTTATGTTAAGTAATCACCGTCTTATTAAAAAGCACCCACTGGAGAGCACCGCTGTCATTTGCATGCATTACTATTAGTTTATATTGGGTATGGCTATGAATGGATCTCTTTTACCATGAATTACAATGTTCAGTCAGTCCTTGATCTTTAAAGGTGCTCTGCATTTACGTTTTGCGGTCTCAGAAAGGGCTAGCGAGATACCATCTTGTTATATCATATTATGATTGTTTTGAGAAAGTGTTGTCATCCAAGTTTTATTATTATTGCTCGCTAGTTGATTATGCCATTGATGTGCGTAAACATGAGACCTAAGTGTTAATGTGAATATGGTTAGTTCATAATCTTTGCTGAAAACTTGAATGCTGGCTTTACATATTTGAAACAACAAGAGCAAACAGAGTTTGTAAAAGTTTTTCTTTATCACTTTCGGTTTGTCAACTGAATTGCTTGAGGACAAGCAAAGGTTTAAGCTTGGGGGAGTTGACACGTCACCGTCGTATCTACTTTTCCAAACACTTTTGCCCTTGTTTTAGACTCTAGCTTGCATGATTTGAATGGAACTAACCCGGATTGACGTTGTTTTCAGCAGAACTGCCATGGTGTTATTTTTGTGCAGAAATAAAAGTTCTCGGAATGACCTGAAAATCCACGGAGCGACTTTTGAGAATTAATAAAAATACTAGCGAAAGAAATAGCGTCAGGGGGCCCACACCCTGTCCACGAGGGTGGGGCGCGCCCCCTCCCCCTGGGCGCGCCCCTTGCCTTGTGGGCCCCCTGGGCGTCCATCGACCTTAACTCCAACTCCATATATTTGCTTTCGCGGAGAAAAAAATCAGAGAGAAAGTTTCATCGCGTTTTACGATACGGAGCCGCCGCCAAGCCCTAATCTCTCTCGGGAGGGCTGATCTGGAGTCCGTTCGGGGCTCCGGAGAGGGGGATTCATCGTCGTCGTCATCATCAACCATCCTCCATCACCAATTTCATTATGCTCACCGCCGTGCGTGAGTAATTTCATCGTAGGCTTGCTGGACAGTGATGGGTTGGATGAGATTTACCATGTAATCAAGTTAGTTTTATTAGGGTTTGATCCCTAGAATCCACTATGTTCTGAGATTGATGTTGCTATGACTTTGCTATGCTTAATGCTTGTCACTAGGGACCGAGTGCCATGATTTTAGATCTGAACCTATTATGTTTTCCTGAATATATGTGAGTTCTTGATCCTATCTTGCAAGTCTATAGTCACCTATTATGTGTTATGATCCGACAACCCCGAAGTGACAATAATCGGGATACTTCTCAGTGATGACCGTAGTTTGAGGAGTTCATGTATTCACTATGTGTTAATGCTTTGATCCGGTACTCTATTAAAAGGAGGCCTTAATATCCCTTAGTTTCCATTAGGACCCAGCTGCCACGGGAGGGTAGGACAAAAGATGTCATGCAAGTTCTTTTCCATAAGCACGTATGACTATATTCAGAATACATGCCTACATTACATTGATGAACTGGAGCTAGTTCTGTGCCACCCTATGTTATAACTATTACATGAGGAATTGCATCCGACATAATTATCGATCACTGATCCAATGCCTACGAGCTTTTCACATATTGTGCTTTGCTTATTTACTTTATCGTTGCTATTGTTACAATTACTAGAAAACTGCTACTGTTACTTTTGCTACTGTTACCATTACTTCCATACTACTTTGCTACTAAACACTTTGCTGCAGATACTAAGTTATCCAGGTGTGGTTGAGACAACTCAACTGCTAATACTTGAGAATATTCTTTGGCTCCTTTTGTGTCGAATCAATAAATTTGGGTTGAATACTCTACCCTCGAAAACTGTTGTGATCCCCTATACTTGTGGGTTATCAGGCCCCTGGCTTGTAATATAAAGCTTGTATTATTTTAATTTGTGTCTAGAGTTGTGTTGTGATATCTTCCCGTGAGTCCCTGATCTTGATCGTACACATTTGTGTGTATGATTAGTGTATGATTGAATCAGGGGCGTCACATCCCTTCATTAGGAAGTGAGATAATGGTTACATCATTACTCCTATATAAAGGATGCTAGAGTGCCCGCCTCCATGGGTACCTCACGAGTGAAGAGCGCTTCCAAGCCATTCATCCCGTGAGGACTTCTTAGGGAAGCTCTGAGTTGTTCGATCTCCCCACACAGCTCAAACCCAGGCGACCTAGCTGGGAGGTCCATGAAGGGTGGACCACATGGCACTCCCGGCGCCACTGTCATTGGGCAGCGATGGGCGCGCGCCCCTTTCTCACATTGGCCCGGGCGGAGAGAGCCTTCGAGTTGTGCATCAGTAATATGTCTCCAGCGTACCTATAATTTTTATATTTTTCATGCTATTATCTTATCAACCTTATATGCTTTATACACCATTTTATATCATTTTTTAGAACTACCGCATGTTTTTGGTTTTATAGAAAATACATACCAAATGGAGTCCAAACACGACGAAACTTTTTGATGATTTTTTCTTGACCAAAAGAGATCTAGGAAGCTTCTGGGGGGAGTCCGGAGATCAGACGAGGAGACGGAAAGGTGGCACGGCGCCCCCTGGGGGAAGGCGCGTCGTGCCCCTTATGGGCCTCGGGTGGCTCCGTATGACCTAATTCCGGCGCCATAAATTCCCAAATATTCCAAATATCCTAGAGAGATACCCGAAACAATCATTCCAAAACCCCCAGATCGATTCGATATAATCTTTTTGCGGTGTGTTTTGGGATCCGATGAATTGCGGGTTTATGATCAAACTATTCATTGAAAGTAATTAAGTCTTTTCTTAACTTTATTGTGTGTGATTGTTATAGCTATGTAATGCTTTCCGATATATGAGTTTTGTTTGGCCAAACTGAAGATTAGATCATCAGTGGAAAGTGCATATTACTAGGTTCAATCTTGCGGTGTCCTTACCTCATGACAGAAGGGGTAGCAAGGCATGTATTTATATTGCTATCACTAAGGATTAAATGATGGGGTTTGATCATATTGATTGATCTTATTTTGTCTACAATATGTCATCATACTTAAAGTAGTACTCTGTTTGTCATGAACTTAATACGTAGAGAGGCAAGCATAGAAGCGCGCTCGTAGTGGAGTAATAGTAGTAGACGTCGGTAAGTTTAATGGTCTACTTATCATGGACGTAATGCCTATGTATTGGTCATGCCATGAATAAAATCATAACTATGCACTTTTTTATCAATTGCCCAAAACTAATTTGTGTACCCACCGTGCTATGTTCTTGAGAGAGATGCCTCTACTGAAAGCTATCGGCCCCGTGTCCGTTCATCTTATATTACTAAAACCATAAATACTTGGTACAATTTATTTACTTTTATTTAGTTTTGCAATTTATATATCTACCACTATCAGAATTAAACCTTTCAATTAATGAGTACAAGGGGATTGCCAACCGTCTTGCCTGCATTGGGTGCATGTATTTGTTTGTGTTTGTGCAGGTACCATCGACATTTTTTGCGTGAATATCCTACTGGTTCGATTAACCTTGGTTCTCTACTAAGGGAAATACTATCTGCTACTATACTACATCACCCTTCCTCTTTGAGGAAATCCCAACACCTACCATAAGTAGCAATCATGCCGGCAGCATACTGTGGGGCCCTCTGATGGCGCTCAATACCTTAGATGCTCACAATACTTTTAATGGTATGTGATGTTTTTCCTTTAAGAAACTTTGTGGTTGTATGTGATCTCCTTTGCTATCCATATCATTAATTGTTCAGGGCTTTTTGCAAGCCTGCTGCATGACTTGGGTTTCACAGGTTGGTTATGTGTGTACTGTGCACACAGTTTGTATATGTTGTCTTGGATAGGAATATCACATGTCGCTTGCAACAGGTCCTTGTTGTGCAAGGCACAACACTGACTAGCATGGGAGTATGCCTTTGCTCGGCGAATTAGACTAGTAACGGCCCCAGGCAATGGAGTCAGAAGCCGGATTTTGCCTGGATGTGGAGTTTGCTTGGCATGGTTAGACGCGGTGGCGCCTTGCTTGAGCATAAGCTTGCAGATGTGTGGTATGCTGTCTAGTGTCTCTAGATGTACTTCGTGAGAATAAAACTACGAGTAATTTGCAAGATAATAAAAGTTAGTTGTTTAGTAGAAAGATTTTTGTAACACAAGAGAATGATTTGTCCCTAGGCAATCGATAACTAGACCGGTAATCATTGTTGCAAATTTATATGAGGGAGAGGCATGAGTGTCGGTGTCAAACCGGCAGATCTTGGGTAGGGGGTTCCGAGCTATGGACCTTGGATCAATGGGTAACAAGGAACATAGAGACAACGTTTACCCAGGTCCGGGCCCTCTCAAAGGGGTAAAACCCTACGTTCTGCTTGATTGTGTTGATGTGTAAGCATGAAAATTACAGAGTTGATCTACCAGGAGATCAGATGGACTAAACCCTAGGTGGGTATGACGATGATGGTCTCTCCCTCTTCATGGACTAACCCTCTGATTTATATAGACAACAGGGATACCTAGGGTTACATGTGGCCGGTTACCATTAGGGGGTAAACATGTTGGCTACACTACCAAGGCTTGGAGGACACACCAAGTCTTCGGTGGTTTCCTTCTGGAGCATGGGGTCGCATGTAGTTTGGCCTTCATTCAATGAATCAAGAGCAGCCCACCAGTCCGGCCCATGAGAGATAGGTCGGCGGCCCGAGGACCCCTTATTCCAGGACACCCTCAGTAGCCTCGGAACTAGCCTCCAACGCTGAGGTCGATAATCTTCATCAGCTCCATGCTTCCAAAGGCTTCGGCTTGAGGGGCGAGTTCCCTTTGTCATCTATATTTGGCTGATGATAGCTCGGTCACCCAAGACACTTCGGCCAGTGGGGTATTGTGGGCCGTGTCACATTGTTTTCTTCAGTATTAATGACGCCCCTTGATTTCTGTGCGTCAGAGGGTGGCAATCGACTCAGTAGTCTTTTACAAAAATGTCCAGTATGGGCCAGGGGAGATACCTATTTAACAGGCTAGGGGCATGAAAACTGTCACACCCCGCTCCCAAACCATTGAAAATCTAGAGTCAATAAGCCTCGAATGAAGGCGAGCGCTCCAGGCTCCTCCTCGCGCCCTCACGGCCCCCTTCTAGGTGACCGGGCGAGCTGCTCAATATCCCGAGTGAGATTGAACAGCCTTGAGGCACTGGGGTACTTACCTGTATCAGATCTCGCACCCACCCGCCCCGGATTGACTTCTGCGAACGGCGAGGCTTTCGCGGAGAACTTCCCCGCACACGGGGGAGAAAGGGTATGCTTCGTTCCCTTAATTTTGCGAGGTTTAGGCTTTCCCATTCACCCCTTCCTGAGGGGTCTACTAGAATTCTATGGGATCCGACTCCACCATCTCACTCCGGGATCGATTCTGCATATCTCAGGCTTTGTCGCCCTTTGTGAGATGTTCTTGGACCGTGAGGCCCATTTAGAGTTGTGGAGGAAATACTTCTGCCTTGTCCCTCGCACCCAGGAGGGGTCAATTCATAGGTTAGCGGAGCCGAAGTGTGGCGCATTGCCGGAACAAGGTATCCGGTGGGGACTCCCAGGAAGGATGTCGAGGAGTGGACCTCGGAGTGGTTCTATATCAAAGACGCCCCCTGTTTGATCCAACTTGGAGGGGTCTGCTCGAATTCCCACTCACTACTCCGAAGAAACAGATCAACTGGCGGCCAAAAAGCCCTTCCCAAAAGAAGATTGCTGAAGTAGCGCGCTTAGCCGCTCAAGTGAGGTGTTTAACCCATAATGGGTTGATCATTATTGGCATGATGGCCACAACCATTACTCGGTGCGTTCAACCCCTTCAACAAAGGGTACACCCCCTATGGTGTTATAATGGGGCGAATGACTCGACCCGATACACCCAGAAAGGACCCACCAACAAGGCGGCAATGGCAGCCGTGCTGGCCGTCCCTACAAGGGGAAGAGCAAGATTTTTCTCAATTAGAGCTCAAGGATGGTTTCTCGAGCTATAAACCCATCGAATGGTGAGTCCGACCATACTTTATAGATCGGACGGTGCGCCAGTTTCTCCTAATCAGTTATCTGATTTATCTGGACAGAGCTGTAGGCGTTGGATCGAGACAGTGAGTTACCCTGCTCCTTAATCGAAGAGTTATTCCTGGCTGACGACCCTGGGTTCCATGACGATCCTGAAACGTCTTGACTTCGAGGAGGGAGTTTTCTATCAGGAGAGTCTCGACGGCTCCAGGGTGGCTCTTTTGGTTGATCACCCCGGGACACTTCCCTCTTCCGTTGTGAGTGACAAAAAGGCTTCTTCTCGAAAAAGACGCTCAACTCATGTTGCTCCGAGCATGCCGACTCCTACTCCCAAGGGTCATCATAGAACGCGTCGGACATCAACAAGAACATCAGCAACGGCTCCAATGGCGAGTGGCCATCGGGCGTCAAAACACGCGGCAGCAGCAGAAATTACGTCCACCGCACCTCCTCCGAATAGGTGATGTGTTCACCGTACCCTTGGTATCCTTATCTTCGACAACAACTTTGAATATCAATAATCTCTCTATTGCGGCCTACAGGCGGTGGGTAGAAATACCAGCACCCGAGGACATCAGAGAGCAGCCGAGGAGTGACCCCAGACTAGGGTCTCCGGTTATGGTCAGCGGTACTATAGAGGTCCATGCCGAGGACCAACATCCAGGGGATTCAGAGGATGTCTCGGTTACCAATTCCAAGGTGGAAAGCATGGTGAATCATCAACGATGAAAAGCATCACTTCGGCACTCTGCGTTCTCCGATCAGGAGTTTTATGCTCTTAGCTTGGTAGACTCGTACCTCGGAGCTGCTCGAATGGTTCTCGAGGGAGTAGCCAACACTACAAAAAAATACACTTCCGTGATGATACGTGTTTGTCACAGTAGGTTACGTTTTCTGTCATGCATGTACATCCATGACGATTTTATGATAGAATCAAGATAGTCATACCTGTGATGTCGTAGAAGCGTTCCATGACATTACCAAAATTATCATCACGGAAGTGTCCACTTCCATGACGATAAATCGTGCGTCATAGAATTGCTTTTGTCAAGGGTAACCAACACGTGGCATCCACCATAATGGGTCGCCGTTGTCGGATATCGGGTTTCGGCAAAACCCTTAAGGTTCGAACTCTAGGGTGCACGTGAAGATCTTCCCCCCTACCGCTCCACGTCCCAACGTCTCGCTGAGAATCTAAGCTACACAATGAACAACACGAGGGACACCAGGTTTATACTGGTTCGGGCCACCGTTGTGGTGTAATACCCTAATCCAGTGTGTGGTGTGGTGGATTGCCTCGGGGACTGATGATGAACAGTACAAAGGAAGAACAGCCTCGCGAGAGATGTTCCTGGGCTGGTGCGGTGAACTACTTGGGTGAGTTCGATCGCCTCTGGATCTGATGAGAACTCGATGCCCTCTACCATGGTGGCTATCTCTATATACAAAGGCCCTGGTCCTCTTCCCAAATATTGAGCGGGAAGGGCGCCAACAACGGCCATTTCAAAGGGGAACATCTAGTAAAAATTATCCTGACTAAAGTTGGTCTTCGGCTGCCAAAGGCACTAGTGATGACGCTATCTTGGGCTCCACGGTGACCTCCGTCCAGCTGCTTTGCTGGTCTTGGTCTCGTTGCACCGAAATGGTAACCTTTGCTTCATGCCTCGGTACTCCACGCATGTGCTTGCCCCCTTTGCACCAAAGAGGAAACAAGGACACTGCATGGGCTGGCGCCCGCCTGGTCTTGATCGTCATGGCTTGCGTCACGAGCACCTCGCGAGGTACCCTTGCCTTGATCTCTCTGCCTTCTCGCGAGCCAGCCTGGTGAGGCCGTTCCTGAGGAAGCCTTGCGTCGTCCGCCCCGCGAGGGTTGGCCCCTCGCGAGGGTCTTGAGCTTGAGTTAATGAAGATGGGCCGTACTGGGCCACCCCTTGAGCCACGCCGCAGGCCGCAGGCAGGCAAGTCTGGGGACCCCCATTCCCGGAACGCCGATAGTAGCCCCCGGGCCCAAGGCGCGCTCGGACTTGGCTTAGCAGCGAAGCGAAAGGGCAAGTGCCGAGCACCGCGGGCCCCCAACAGCCTGTGGCCTTGGTCGCCGCGTGGCGGTTGATTGGACGTGGGCGTCTCCACTTCCCCACGCTGCCTCGGCAACTGCCCGACTGACAAAAAGGCTGGCTCTGGTTAGGCTTACCTTCATTGCTCTCATTCACCTTGCTCTAGATCCCCTTTCTTGCTCTTGCCCTCCTGCTTCCGAAATCTCTAGATTTGCCTCGTCCTTTCTCCTCCAGCGAGCAATGGCGCCCCGCAAGCCGCGGCCGAGGCTCCATCGGCCTGGTACTCGCCGGCTCTAGATCCCCCAAACATGACGGAGAAGAATCTCGCCCTCACACGCCTGATGACGGCGGCGCAAGGCAACGAGATGGGGGAGACTGCGCTCCAGCCTAGCTCCGCCCAGCCGGAGGACAAGGGGAGCAGCTTCTATCCCTTCTTCATGAGCACCGTCATCGCTGGCCTAGTTCCTCCTTTATCCGAGTCCTTCTATGCTGTCCTCCGCCATTATAAGATGCAGGCTCTGCATCTCCATCCCAACTCTGTTCTCCTTCTGTCGATTTTCGCTACTGCGAGGCGCACGTCGAGGGGATGCCCTCCGTGGCCTTGCTGCGGCACTTCTTCTTCCTCTCAGTCACTGGCGCCAATATCTTGGCGTGCGCAAGCTTTGTTGCATACTCCAAAGCCAACGCGATCTCGAAGTCCGAGAAGAGGGCCGACGGCTTCCGGAGCAAGTGGGTCATGCTAGATGCTAGATGCATCAACTCTCGGCTGGCGCTACCCACGGGGCTGCCCCAGACCATCGAGGCGTGGTCCCGTGCGAAGCTTGACGACCGGCGGGCGAAGCTGGTGCTAGAGAAGGTGAACGCTGACCTGAGGCCGAGCAACATGAAGGCGGCAAAGCTGACCGGGGCCACGCTCCTGAGGGAGTTCTTGGCGCATCGGGTGGCTCCACTTCAGGCGCATTCACGCCCATTGTGGAGGCTCGAGGATGCGGACGCCGACCTCCGCCTGAACTCGGAGGCCCTGGCTGATGAAGATCTGACTGCAGCTCTCCGCTTCCTGGTCGGAGAGGACGTGGCAAGCCCGGAGGGCGCTCCTATCCCCTTGTTCCTTCACAACGACTGGGAGCGGGTGGTGGGCGCCATGCCCACCTTTGACGGGGACGGGCTGGTGCCGGCGATGGCTCTTGAGGGCCAGGCGGCGATGGCGACGGTGGAGTTGTCCTCCGGTGATTCTGGCGAGGGAGAAGAGGAGGATGAGGAAGAGGAGGGGCGCCCCTCAGAGGCGACCACCAAGGAGACGGGGGAGACTTCCCCCTGGCGCAGGTCCAGTGTCCTCCGCTCCATGCCGGACGACGATGAGGCCAACATCAAGCGAGGGGGAGAGGACCCGCCTGTGATCCCAAAACAGGTCAGGTTGGGGCTGATCTCCCGAGGGTCTACCCCAGCCCTGGTGCTGCCCGAAGCCAGCTCCAGGCCTTCTGGTGCGCCCTCCTCCGCTGCCGGACCTCTCGAGGCTACGCCCCGCAAGAGGCTCTCGGGCTTTAAGCTCGACAGGAGGCCGTTGGTGCTCGCTGCGACTAACCATTAAGTACTCGAACTCTGCTTTGCTCTCGTTTTTGCTGTCAGGGCTTGACATCCTCCATTGTTTGGGTAGGCCGCCGCCTGCGGTGAAGAGGCTGATGGGGGGCATGGTGGCCCCACTCAAGGCAAGCTCGTCTGTTGTGTCCACGCCTTCACCTGCGGGAAGGGGAGGCAGTGGAGCTTGCACCTCCCCTGCCTGATCGTCCTCGCGAGGCCAGGAGGGACACTCTGGCGGGGGGCTAGCCCCCGTGGCCCCGATGACTCTGGAGGCACCGGTGCTTGACGCTGTTGCCATGGTTGCCAAGGCTCAGGAGGTCCCGGCCTCTCAAGCCGTGATCACGCTGCGGTCTTCTCCTCCTACTCCACCGGTTCCCGTCTCCTCTGCCTCCTCCGCCGCCTTGGACTGTGCTGCTGATGACCTGAGTCGGCTGCATGAAGATCTCCAGGGCGCCAACCCCCGCCTGGTGGTCGGGCGCCTGGAGCTGGTCTCCGACTGGGTTCGCTCTGACGCCTTCGTCCGAGCGGCGCTGAGCCAGGTTGTGACAGCTTCCGAGGAGGAGAAGCAAGTCACCTCCCAGGCCATAGCCGCTTGCGACGCGACATTGAAGGATGCTTGATACGTCTCCAATGTATCTACTTTTCCAAACACTTTTGCCCTTGTTTTGGACTCTAACTTGCATGATTTGAATGAAACTAACCCGGACTGACGCTGTTTTCAGTAGAACTAACATGATGTTGTTTTATGTGTAGAAAAGAAAAGTTCTCGGAATGTCCTGGAAATCCACGGAGGCACTTTTTGGAATTAATAAGAATTTTTGGCGAAAGAATCAATGCCAAGGGGCCCACAGGCTGTCCACGAGACAAGGGGGCGCCCCCCTAGGGCATGACCTCCTATCTCGTGGGCCCCCTAGACCTCCACTGACGTCAACTCCAACTCCATATATTCACGTTCGGGGAGAAAAAAATCAGAGAGAAAGTTTCATCATGTTTTACGACACGGAGCCGCCGCCAAGCCCTAATCTCTCTCGGGAGGGCTGATCTAGAGTCCGTTCGGGGCTCCGGAGAGGGGGATTCGTCGCCGTCATCATCATCAATCATCCTCCATCACCAATTTCATGATGCTCACCGCCGTGCATGAGTAATTCCATCGTAGGCTTGCTGGACGGTGATGGGTTGGATGAGATTTACCATGTAATCAAGTTAGTTTTGTTGGGGTTTGATCCCTAGTATCCACTATGTTTTGAGATTGATGTTGCCATGACTTTGCTTTGCTTAATGTTTGTCACTAGGGCCCGGGTGCCATGATTTCAGATCTGAACCTATTATGTTTTCATGAATATATGTGTGTTCTTGATCCTATCTTGCAAGTCTATAGTCACCTATTATGTCTTATGACCCGACAACCCCGAAGTGACAATAATCGGGATAATTCTCGGTGATGACCGTAGTTTGAGGAGTTCATGTATTCACTATATGCTAATGCTTTGTTCCGGTTCTCTATTAAAAGGAGGCCTTAATATCCCTTAGTTTTCGTAAGGACCCCGCTGCAACGGGAGGGTAGGACAAAAGATGTCATGCCAGTTCTTTTCCATAAGCACGTATGACTATTTACGGAATACATGCCTACATTACATTGATGAATTGGAGCTAGTTCTGTGTCACCCTATGTTATAGCTATTACATGAGGAATCGCATCCGGCATAATTATCCATCACTGATCCATTGCCTACAAGCTTTTCACATATTGTTCTTCGCTTATTTACTTTTCCATTGCTACTGTTACAACTACTACAAAAACCCAAAAACATTTATCTTTACTTTTGCTACCGTTACTATTATTATCATACTACTTTTTCTACTAAACACTTTGCTGCAGATACTAAGTTATCCAGGTGTGGTTGAATTGACAACTCAACTGCTAATACTCAAGAATATTCTTTGGCTCCCCTTGTGTCGAATCAATAAATTTGGGTTGAATACTTTACCCTTGAAAGCTGTTGCGATCCCCTACACTTGTCGGTTATCAAGACTAATTTCTGGCGCCGTTGCCGGGGAGCATAGCTCTATTCTCTGAGTCACTTGGGATTTATATCTGTTGATCACTATGAAGAACTTGAAAGACGCTAAAACCAAGATTTTGCCCTCAACTACGAGGGGAGGTAAGGAACTGCCATCTAGCTCTGCACTAGATTCTCCTTCCGTTATTAGTAGGCTTGCGACACCTAAACCTACTACTGCTATGAATTCCGATATGTCGCATGTTATTGATGATGCCACTTCTGCTATGCATGATGAAACTACTTCTGTGCGTGATACTACTTTGCCATTAGGTGAATTTCTTGATGAACAACTTGCTAGAGTTAGGGGGAATGAAAATATTGAAGAACCTATTATTGATGTTAGTGATGATGAAGGTTCCCTCAATGATTATGTATTACCTGTTTTTCCTAAGGGTAATGTTATGAATGAAGAAGCTGCTAGGGAAATTTTTGCTTGCAATGACAGAAATGATCTTAAGAAATTATTAGCTAAATGGAAGCAGCAGTCTCTTAATGCTAGAATGAAACCCAATCCCACTTTTGCTACTTCACCTATCTGTGTTACTGATAAGGATTATGCATTCTCTATTGATCCTGAGATTATTACTTTAGTTGAATCTGATCCTTTTTATGGCCTTGAATCTGAAACTGTTGTGGCACATCTTACCAAGTTGAATGATATAGCCACCCTGTTTACTAATGATGAGAAGTCTCGCTATTTATATATCCTTAAGATATTTTCGTTCTGATTAAGGTGATGCTAAGACTTGGTATAATTCTCTTGCTCCTGGTTGTGTGCGTAGTCCCCAGGATATGATTTATTACTTCTTTGCTAAATATTTCCCTGCTCATAAGAAACAAGCTGCTTTGCAGGAAATATATAATTTTGTGCAAATCAAAGAAGAGAGTCTCCCACAATCTTGGGGAGGCTTCTCCGGTTACTTAATGCTTTGCCCGGTCATCCTCTTAAGAAAAAGGAAATACTTGATATCTTTTATAATGGACTAACCGATGCTTCCAAGGACTACTTGGATAGTTGTGCTGGTTGTGTTTTCAGGGAAAGAACAGTCGACAAAGCTGAAATACTATTGAATAATATGTTGACTAATGAAAATAATTGGACTCTTCCCGAGCCAGTTCCTGAAGTAATTCCTGAACCAATTGAGCCAACTCCTGAGCCTATTCCTAAACCCACTCCGAAGAAGAGAGGTGTTTTATTTCTCAGTCCTGAAGATATGCAAGAGGCAAACAAATCAATGAAAGAAAAAGGTATTAAAGCTGAAGATGTTAAGAATTTACCACCTATTGAAGAAATACATGGTCTGAATATACCGCCTGAAGAACCATATTGTCTTGATAACCCGACACGGGTAGTAAAGGTAAATTCTCTCTATAGATATGATAAAGTTGAAATACCCTCTACTAAATTTCATAGCCCATGCTTAGATGAATTTGATGACTTTATGGCTAGACAAGAAAGTTTTAATGCTTATGTTGGTAGAGAGTTAAAGAATAATGCTTTCCAGATAGGATGCATAAGTGATAATCTGGCTAGAGTTAAAGATGAACTTCACCGCGTTAGCAAATATGCTTATATGGTTGCTACTCAAGCTGAGCAAGTACTTAAAGCTCAAAATGATTTGCTTGATGAATTAAATAATAAAAATGACTTTGCGGTTAGAGTGGCTACTAGAACTGGTAGAATGACTCAGGAACCTTTGTATCCTGAAGGCCACCCTAAGAGAATCGAGCAAGATTCTCAGAGAAATAATTTAGAGGCACCTAGTTCTTCTAAAAAGAAGAAGAAGAAGAACGATAGAACCTTGCATGCTTCTAGTGAACCTACTGTAGACACACCTGAGAATCCCAATGATATTTCTATCTCTGATGCTGAAACTCAATCAGGTGATGAACATGAACCTAGTGATAATGTTAATGATAATGTTCATGTTGATGCTCAACCTAGCAAAAACAACGATGTATAGATTGAACCTGCTGTTGATCTTGATAACCCACAATCAAAGAATCAACATTATGATAAGAGAGATTTTGTTGCTAGGAAGCACGGTAAAGAAAGAGAACCATGGGTTCAGAAACCCATGCCCTTTCCTCCTAAACCATCCAAGTCAAAGGATGATGAGGATTTTGAGCGCTTTGCTGAAATGATTAGACCTATTTTCTTACGTATGCGCTTAACTGATATGCTCAAAGTAAATCCTTATGCTAAGTATATGAAGGATATCATTACAAATAAAAGAAAGATACCAGAAGCTGAAATTTCCACCATGCTTGTTAATTACACTTTTAAGGGTGGAATACCAAAGAAACTTGGAGATCCGGGTGTTCCAACTATATCATGCTCCATTAAAAGAAATTATGTTAGAACTGCTTTATGTGATCTTGGAGCAGATGTTAGTGTTATGCCTCTCTCTTTATATCGTAGACTTGAATTGAATAAGTTGACACCTACTGAAATATCTTTGCAAATGGCTGATAAATCAACTGCTATACCTGTCGGCATTTGTGAGGATGTGCCTGTTGTGGTTGCAAATGTCACTATCTTAACGGACTTTGTTATTCTTGATATTCCCGAGGACGATAGTATGTCTATTATCCTTCGTAGACCTTTTCTTAATACTGCAGGGGCTGTTATTGATTGCAACAAAGGCAACGTCACTTTTTGTTAATGGTAATGAGCATACGGTACACTTTCCGAGGAAACAATCTCAAGTTCATAGCATCAATTCAATTGAAAAAGTTCCAACTATCATTTTTGGAGGTTTTGAATTTCCTCTTTGTATTGTCAAGAAAAAGTATGATATTCTTATTGTTGGGGATTTTCATATCCCCGTTGAGGTAACTTAGTGTTATTCAAAATTTCTCCGGTTCTGTGTTATTCGGAATGAGTTTGTTAACAAGACTTGATCAACCTTGTTAGTGGATTCATTTTGATGATCACAAGATGGATGAAACTAGAAGGCACAACCTTCTGTACCCTCTTTTTACTTTCTGTTATTTAGAATAAATAAAGCAAAAATAGTATTATCTGTCTGTTTTCTGAATTATCCGTGCATTAAAAAATAGTCCAAAAATAAAAGTGCTCCAAATGCCTTGCAAATTTAGTATGATTTTTTCTAGAATATTTGAGGATTTTAGGCACTGAAAACACTGCAGGAGGGGCAAGCAACAGGCCACGAGAGAGGAGGCCCCCCCCCCTATAGGGCGCGCCCCCTGTCTCGTGGGCCTCTAGTGGCTCCCCTCCACTTATTCCAGCACCCACACACTTCATCTTCTACCCCAAAAAATCCCCATCCAGCTCAAGCACGAGTTCTAGCTCGTTTTTCTGTGATTTTCGATCTCTTAGCTCAAAGCTCCTTTCACAAAACTGCTTTGGGAGATTGTTGCTTGGTATGTGACTCCTCCATTGGTCCAATTAGTTTTTGTTCTAGTGCTTTATTCATTGCAAGTTTTTGCTACTTAGGTGACCATGTTCTTGAGCTTGCATGTTAATATTTTGAGGTCCCAAGCAATTCCAATGCATGATATAGGCTCTAGGCACTTGTAGGAGTAGTTGCTATCAATGTTGTTTAGTTTTATTCACTTTTATTTTGAAGTTACTAAAATTTCAGAAATTTTCAGAAAAAGAAATATGCTTAGAAGAATGTACCAAGGTGGTTCCTCAGCAAAGAAAGGGCCAAGGATTGCTATACGTGAGCAAGATGTTAAATTGCCGAGGGACGCAAATGTACGGGCTTGTGAGTGGCCATCCGATGACTTTATGGTCGAAGCAGGCTTCAAGGAGGAATTTGACGCGTATGTGCGTAATTGCCGAGCTGGAGGACTTCTTACCAGATAAGTGTCCTCAATATTATCAATTGACTGATTCCTTTGTGCGGAGGTTCGAATATATCTTTGCGCGTAATTCTCCTAGTGTCTTGTTTGATATTTATGATACATCTTATACCTTGGATTTAGAGGATTTCACAAACTGCTTGCAAACTCCCGCAGTGGGGTAATATTAATGATCCTCACAAATCTGAATTTAGAGGTTTTCTTGCTAGTATTACTGTGGGAGAATCTAGGGACATAGCACAAGCTACCATAGGGAGCATTCATTTTCCTGCTATACATTATTTCGCTCTCTTTATTGGTAGATGCATTAACGACAAGGACGAAGCATGTCACATGTGTGTCCCTGATCTTTGTGTCCTCAAGAGTGCTGTGTCAGGTTATAACTTGGGGCAATAGTTGCACATAGGTTGCAGAATAATAGTAGAAGGGGTGATTTCTTTGGAGGAATTTATGCAACCCGTGTGGCTAATTTTCTTAATATAGCCCCACGAGAGGGGGATATGATTATACCTCCTATTTATTTGGATAAAGAAGCTATGTTCGATCATCATTTTCTTGAGAGGAATGAACAATTCCTCCATTATCGACTAATCTATGACAGGCGCAATGTCGTCCCTGTTACTCTTCCTGCTCCCTACCTTTTTCATTATCAGGCAAAAGGAAGATATGTTGTCACCAGGGAGGAAGCAACTGCATATGAGAGGGGAATGGAGGCAGCTCGCCAACACGCTGCTGCTCAGGAGGCGGTCGCCTCTGCATCTCAGTACAACCCCAGTTTCACTTATGGATATCAGCCAGGCGGTCACTGGTATTAGACCAACTTAGGCCAAAAGCCTAAGCTTGGGGGAGTACGTATTCCTCACCAACTTTACATTCATGTTCACACACTAGTCGTCGGTGCGCATACTCTTTCATTTATTATCCATGCTAGTTTAAATTTCTTTTTCTAGCTTTCTTCTTGTGTGTCTGATAAACCTTAAGAAAAAACAAAAAAATAGTTGTTTAATTTCCATGCTTGTAGTACAATTAGAATGAAAACCCAAAAAGATTTCTAGTTCTTCTTCTTACTTGTTGGGAGCTTTCCCGTGTAAATAGTTTTATTTTATTTTCTTTCCTTTGGGGGACAAGAAGACCATATTGAAAATGTTTAGTGGCTCTCATATGCGTGATTGTTTATTTAACTTAGAGCCCATATTACTTGTCTTCTCTTTTGAGTTGAATGCTTGCAGATTCCAGCTTAGTCCAATGCACGTGCACTCTTATTATTATACACATCGTTCGGTCATGCAAGTGAAAGGCAATAATGACGATATATGATGGACTTATTGGAGCCGAGAAAAGCTGGTATGAACTCGACCTCTCTTGTTTTTGTAAATATGATGATTCATCGTTCCTGGGTCAGCTATTATGAAGTAAACATATTTGCAATGACATCTAGAGATTATAGTTACTTGTGCCATGCTTGATTAGCTATGAGTTATAATGGTTTACCTTGCGCGCCAACATGCTATTAGAATGATTATGATGTGGTATAATGAGATGGTATCCTCCTTTGAATGAATTGAGTGACTCGACTTGGCACATGTTCACGCATGTAGTTGAATCAAATCAACATAGCCTTCACGATATTTATGTTCATGGTGGATTATATCCTACTCATGCTTGTACTCGGTGTAAATTAATTTTAATGCCTGTTTACGAATGTTGTCACTCTCTCAGTTGGTCGCTTCCCAGTCTTTTGCTAGCCTTCACCTGTACTAAGCGGGAATACTGCTTGCATCCTAACTTCTTAAACCCCAAAGTTGTTCCATATGACTCCACCATACCTACCTATATGCGGTATTTACCTCCCGTTCCAAGTAAATTTTTATGTGCCAAACTCCAAACCTTCAAATGAAATTATGTTTTGTATTCTCGAGCAGCTCATGTTACAACTAGGGCTGCCTATATCTTCAATGCTAGGTGGGTTATTCTCATGAGGAGTGGACTCCGCTCCTCATTCACGAGAAAGGGCCGGTAACCGGGATGCCCAGTCCCATGATCCAAAAAGATCAAAGCAAATCAAAATAATTAAACAAAACCCCCCAGGGCTGTTGTATGTTGGAGTCACTCGTTGTTTCGAGCAAGCCATGGATTGATGCTTGTTGGTGGTTGGGGGAGTATAAACCTTTACCATTCTGTTTGGGAACTGCCTATAATGCATGTAGTATGGAAGATACATCCATCTCATAGTTGTTGTGTTGACAGCGAAAGTATGCCGCTCAAAATTTTATTCAATCTCTATTTTAAAATCGAGCTCTGTCACCTCTACAAATCCATGCTTCCCTCTGCGAAGGGCCTATCTATTTACTTTTATCTTGAGTCATCACCCTTCTTATTAAAAAGCACCCGCTGGAGAGCACACTTTCATCTGCATTCATTACTATTGGTTTATATTGGGTATGACTTGACTGGATCTCTTTTACCATGAATTACAATGTTTAGTCAGTCCTTGATCTTTAAAGGTGCTCTCCAGTAGGATCATAAGAAAATTCAACAATATAGCTATCACATAACCTATTCTCAACACGATCCACATGCATGCAAAGTTGACACTCTTCCAAAATAGTGGGATCTAAAGTTGACACTCTTCCAAACCCACTTTCAATATTATTGCAAACAATATTATCAATCTCATATTCATCATGGGGATTAAATAAATTTTCAAGATCATAAGAAGAATCACCCCAATCATGATCATTGCAACAAGTACTAGACATAGCAAAGCTAGCATCCCCAAGCTTAGGGTTTTGCATATTATTAGCATAATTGACATCAAGATAATTTATAGTAAAATCATTGCAATCATGCTTTTCACCGAAGAAACTACCAAGTATGGGTGCACTAGCAACGATCTCATGTTTAACATAAGGAACTATAGAAAATTCATCTTCATAAATATTGGCATCATGGCCACAAGAATAGCAAGCATCATGTTCATCAAGGGATATTTCAATCAAATCATCGGAATCATCATTATCTATAGATTCATGCATATCATTATTTTCTTCCAAAGCAACGGTCATTCTTTCAATAAATTCTTGGACATAGACATTATGAGCAAGGTTTTCATTGCAATAATTAAGTATGACGGAATTTTTAGATTTGTTGAGAGTAAAATCATACTTTTCAATCAAAGAAGCAACTTCATGGGCACCCTTAAAAATGACAAATTCTTCAATTTGTTCGATATCATAGTAACTATAAACACCCCTTGCATAAGAAGATAAGATTTCATTATCATTGAACTCACATAGGTAGGGAAGGTGTTTTTTAGGGTTCTTAGAGCAGCAAGTAAAATCACACATTTCACAAAGATTCCAAGCATAGCATAGCAAACTATTTATATGATACCGTAAGAGTCTCCCCTTTTCAGACAAACGATGACGCAAAAAATGAGCATGCTCATCTAAAGATTTCCCATCAACTAAGCAAGTTGGGGTTTCAGCACGAGCACATAAGGATCAAAGATGATCCAAGTAGAACACTTTATGTGGATCCATATCAATAGATTTTCAGCAAGCGAAGATGCAAGCATATAGAAGGCACAAGGAAACACAAACAAAGATACATACGGGAAGAAGGCAAACGAAAAAGAGAGGGCAAATAAAACGGCAAGGGTGAAGTGGGGGAGAGGAAAACGAGAGGCAAATGGCAAATAATGTAATGCGAGAGATAGGGATTGCGATGGGTACTTGGTATTGTTGACTTGCTTGCGTGAGCCTCCCCGGCAACGGCGCCAGAAATTCTTCTTGCTACCTCTTGAGCACTACGTTGGATTTCCCCGGAGAGGAGAGGATGATGCAGCAAAGTAGCGTAAGTATTTCCCTCAGTTTTTGAGAACCAAGGTATCAATCCAGTAGGAGACCACGCACAAGTCCCTCGTACCTACACAAAACGATAGCAACTCACAACCAACGCTTAGGGGTTGTCAATCCCTTCACGGTCACTTACGAGAGTGAGATCTGATAGAGATAATATTTTTGGTATTTTTGATAGATAGATGCAAAGTAAAAAGTAAAAGTCAAAGTAAAAACAAAGCAAGTAAATAAAGTGATAGAGATTGATATGATGAGAATAGACCCGGGGGCCATAGGTTTCGCTCGTGGCTTCTCTCAAGAGCATAAGTATTCTACGGTGGGTGAACAAATTACTGTTGAGCAATTGACAGAATTGAGCATAGTTATGAGTATATCTAGGCAATGATCATGTATATAGGCATCACGTCCAAAACAAGTAGATCAAAACGATTCTGCATCTACTACTATTACTCCACTCATCGACCGCTATCCAGCATGCATCTAGAGTATTAAGTTAAAAACAGAGTAACGCCTTAATCAAGATGACATGATGTAGAGGGATAAATTCATGCAATATGATAAAAACCCCATCTTGTTATCCTCGATGGCAACAATACAATACGTGCCTTGCAACCCTTTCTGTCACTGGGTAAGGACACCGCAAGATTGAACCCAAAGCTAAGCACTTCTCCCATTGCAAGAACTACCAATCTAGTTGGCCAAACCAAAAGGATAATTCGAAGAGACTTGCAAAGATAACTCAATCATACATAAAAGAATTCAGAGAAGAATCAAATATTTTCCATAGATAATACTGGATCATAAACCCACAATTCATCGGTCTCAACAAACACACCGCAAAAAGAAGATTACATCGAATAGATCTCCACGAGAGAGGGGGAGAACATTGTATTGAGATCCAAAAAGAGAGAAGAAGCCATCTAGCTACTAGCTATGGACCCGAAGGTCTGAAGTAAACTACTCACACTTCATCGGAGGGGCTATGGTGATGATGTAGAAGCCCTCCGTGGTGGATGCCCCCTCCGGCGGAGCTCCGGAATAGGCCCCAAGATGGGATCTCGTGGATACAGAAGGTTGCGGCGGTGGAATTAGGTTTTTGGCTCCTGTTCTGATCGTGCGGGGATACGTAGGTATATATAGGAGGAAGGAGTACGTCGGTGGACCGTCAGGGGGCCCACGAGGTAGGGGGGCGCACTCGGGGGGGGGGGGGGGACGCCCTCCACCCTCGTGACCGCCTCTGGCACTTCTAGGAGTAGGGTCCAAGTCTCCTGGATCACATTCGGTTGGAAAATCACGTTCCCGAAGGTTTCATTCCGTTTGGACTCCGTTTGATATTCTGTTTCTTCAAAACACTGAAATAGGCAAAAAAACAGCAATTCTGGGCTGGACCTCCGGTTAATAGGTTAGTCCCAAAAATAATATAAAAGTGGAAAATAAAGCCCAATATAGTCCAAAACAGTAGATAAAGTAGCATGGAGCAATCAAAAATTATAGATACATTGGAGATGTATCATGCATCCCCAAGCTTAATTCCTGCTCGTCCTCGAGTAGGTAAATGATAAAAAAGAATTTTTGATGCGGAGTGATACTTTGGCATAATTTCAATATAAATCTTCTTAATTGTGATAGGAATATTCAGATCCAAAAGATTCAAGACAAAAGTTCATATTGACACAAAAATAATAATACTTCAAGCATACTAATCAAAGCAATCATGTCTTCTCAAAATATCATGGCAAAAGAAAGTTCATCCCTACAAAATCATATGGTTAGGCTATGCTTCATTTTCGTCACACAAAGATGTTCCCAACTTCTATACCCCCGATGACAAGCCAAGCAATTGTTTCATACTAAAATAATCTCAAACTTTTTCAACTATCACGCAATACATGAGCGCGAGCCATGGATATAGCACTATGGGTGGAATAGAATGTGATGATGGGGATTGTGTGGAGAAGACAAAAAAGGAGAAAGTCTCACATTGATGAGGCTAATCAACGGGCTATGGAGATGCCCATCAATTGATGTCAACATGAGGAGTAGGGATTGCCATGCAACGGATGCACTAGAGCTATGAATGCTCAACAAAAGAAAACTAGTGGGTGTGCATCCAACTCGCTTGCTCACGAAGACCTAGGGCATTTTGAGGAAGCCCATCATTAGAATATACAAGCCAAGTTATATAATGAAAATTTCCCACTAGTATAAAAAGACAACTTATGAGACTCACTATCATGAAGATCTTGGTGCTACTTTGAAGCACAATATATGAGACTCACTACATGAAGAACAAGGTGCTACTTTGAAGCACAAGTGTGGTAAAAGGATAGTAGCATTGTCCCTTCTCTCTTTTTCTCTCATTTTTTTATTTGTTTGGGCCTTTCTCTTTTTTTATGGCCTTTTTTCGTCCGGAGTCTCATCCCGACTTATGGGGGAATCATAGTCTCCATCATCCTTTCCTCACTTGGGACAATGCTCTAATAATGATGATCATCACACTTTTATTTTTCTTACAACTCGATACTTAGAACAAAGTATGACTCTATATGAATGCCTCCGGCGGTGTACCGGGATGGTGCAATGAATCAAGAGTGACACGTATGGAAAATAATGTATGGTGGCTTTGCCACAAATACGATGTCAACTACATGATCATGCAATGGCAATATGACAAAAGTAATGTATGTCATGATGATGATGGTGGAAGTTGCATGGCAATATATCTCGGAATGGCTATGGAAATGCCATGATAGGTAGGTATGGTGGCTATTTTGAGGAAGATATAAGGAGGTTTATGTGTGATAGAGCGAATCGTATCACGGGGTTTTGATGCACCGGCGAAGTTTGCACCAACTCTCAAGGTGAGAAAGGGTAATGCATGGTACCGAAGAGGCTAGCAAAGGCGGAAAGGTGAGAGTGCGTATAATCCATGGACTCAACATTAGTCAAAAGAACTCATATACTTATTGCAAAAATTTAGAATCCATCAAAAAATTCAAGTACTACGTGCATGCTCCTAGGGGGATAGATTGGTATGAAAAGACCATCGCTCGTCCCCGACCGCCACTCATAAGGATGCACAAGCCAGGTACACTTCATGTTTCAAATTTGTTACACAACTATACCCATACGTGCATGCTACGGGACTTGCAAACTTCAACACAAGTATTTCTCAAATTCACAATTATCAACTAGCACGACTTTGATATTATTACCTCCATATCTCAAAACAATTATCAAGCATAAAACTTATCTTAGTATTCAATTTACTCAAAAGAAAGTTTCACATGTCTTGAACACTAAGTATATTAACATTAAGCGAATTACCATGCTATTAATGACTCTCAAACTAATCTAAGTGAAGCATGAGAGATCAATAGTTTCTTTAAAACAAATCCACCACCGTGCTCTAAAAGATATAAGTGAAGCACTAGAGCAAAAATTATCACGCTCGAAAGATATAAGTGAAGCACTATGAGCAAAACTATCAAGCTTAAAAGATATAAGTGAAGCACATAGAGTGTTCTAACAAATTCCAATTCATATATGGCTCTCTCAAAAGGTGTGTACAGCAAGGATGATTGTGGTAAACTAACAAGCAAATACGCAAGTGATACAAGACGCTCCAAGCAAAACACATATCATGTTGGTGAATAAAAATATAGCTCCAAGTAAATTACCGATGGAAGTGGACGAAAGAGGGGATGCCTTCCGGGGCATCCCCAAGATTTGACTTTTTGGTGTCCTTGGATTATCTTGGGGGTGCCATGGGCATCCCCAAGCTTAGGCTCTTGCCACTCCTTGTTCCATAAACCATCAAAAGAATTCACCCAAAACTTGAAAACTTCACAACACAAAACTCAACAGAAATCTCGTGAGCTCCATTAGAGAAAGAAAACAAAAGACTACTTCAAGGTACTGTAATGAACTCATTCTTTATTTATATTGGTGTTAAACCTACTGTATTCCAACTTCTCTATGGATTATAAACTATTTTACTAGCCATAGATTCATCAAAATAAGCAAACAACACACGTAAAACAGAATCTGTCAAAAACAGAACAGTCTGTAGCAATCTGTAACTAATGCACACTTATGGAACTCTAAAAATTCTACCAACATAGGAAGTCCTGGACAATTTTTTTATTGAACAGCATCAAAAAGAATCAACGCAAAAGAACGTTCCTGTGATTTAACATAACTATATTCGTGCGTGCAAAGTTTCTGTTTTTCAGCAGAATCAAATCAACTATCATCGTAGGTTATCCTATAGGTTCTACTTGGCACAAACACTAATTAAAAGATAAAACCACATCCAAACAGAGGCTCGATGGATTATTTATTCCTAAACAGAAGCAAAAACAAAAACCACAAAATAAAATTGGGCTGCCTCCCAACAAGCGCTATCGTTTAACGCCCCTAGCTAGGCATTGATAATTTTAATGATACTCACATGAAAGACAAGAATTGAAGCACAAAGAGAGCATCATAAAACACGTGACAAACACATCTAAGTATACAATACTTCCTATGCATAGGCATCTTATAGAAAAACAAATTATCATAGCAAGCAAAAACTAGTATATGCAAGGAAGCGGAAAGGAACGATAGCAATCTCAACATAACGAGAGGTAATTTAGTAACATGAAAATTTCCATAACCATATTTTCCTCTCTCATAATAATTACATGTAGGATCATAAGAAAATTCAACAATATAGCTATCACATAACCTATTCTCAACACGATCCACATGCATGCAAAGTTGACACTCTTCCAAAATAGTGGGATCTAAAGTTGACACTCTTCCAAACCCACTTTCAATATTATTGCAAACAATATTATCAATCTCATATTCATCATGGGGATTAAATAAATTTTCAAGATCATAATAAGAATCACCCCAATCATGATCATTGCAACAAGTACTAGACATAGCAAAGCTAGCATCCCCAAGCTTAGGGTTTTGCATATTATTAGCATAATTGACATCAAGAGAATTTATAGTGAAATCATTGCAATCATGCTTTTCATCGAAGGAACTACCAAGTATGGGTGCAATAGCAACGATCTCATGTTTAACATAAGGAACTATAGCAAATTCATCTTCATAAATATTGGCATCATGTTCATCAAGGGATATTTCAATCAAATCATCGGAATCATCATTATCTATAAATTCAAGCATATCATTATTTTCTTCCAAAGCAACGATCATTCTTTCAATAAATTCTTGGACATAGACATTATGAGCAAGGTTTTCATTGCAATAATTAAGTATGACGGAATTTTCAGATTTGTTGAGAGTAAAATCATACTTTTCAATCAAAGAAGCAACTTCATGAGCACCCTTAAAAATGACAAATTCTTCAATTTGTTCAATATCATAGTAACTATAAACACCCCTTGCATAAGAAGATAAGATTTCATTATCATTGAACTCACATAGGTAGGGAATGTGTTTTTTAGGGTTCTTAGAGCAACAAGTAAAATCACACATTTCACAAAGATTCCAAGCATAGCATAGCAAACTATTGGGCGGTTTATATGATACCGTAAGAGTCTCCCCTTTTCAGACAAACGATGATGCACAAAATGAGCATGCTCATCTAAAGATTTCCCATCAAGTAGGCTAGTTGGGGTTTTAGCACGATCACATAAGGATCGAAGATGATACAAGTAGAACACTTTAAGTGGATCCATATCAATAGATTTTCAGCAAGCGAAGATGCAAGCATATAGAAGGCACAAGGAAACACAAACAAAGATACATACGGGAAGAAGGCGAACGAAAAAGAGAGGGCGAATAAAACGGCAAGGGTGAAGTGGGGGAGAGGAAAACGAGAGGCAAATGGCAAATAATGTAATGCGAGAGATAGGGATTGCGATGGGTACTTGGTATTGTTGACTTGCTTGCGTGAGCCTCCCCGGCAACGGCGCCAGAAATTCTTCTTGCTACCTCTTGAGCACTGCATTGGATTTCCCCGAAGAGGAGAGGATGATGCAGCAAAGTAGCGTAAGTATTTCCCTCAGTTTTTTAGAACCAAGGTATCAATCCAGTAGGATACCACGCACAAGTCCCTCGTACCTACACAAAACGATAGCAACTCACAACCAACGCTTAGGGGTTGTCAATCCCTTCATGGTCACTTACGAGAGTGAGATCTGATAGAGATAATATTTTTGGTATTTTTGATAGATAGATGCAAAGTAAAAAGTAAAAGGCAAAGTAAAAACAAAGCAAGTAAATAAAGTGATAGAGATTGATATGATGAGAATAGACCCGGGAGCCATAGGTTTCACTAGTGGCTTCTCTCAAGAGCATAAGTATTCTACGGTGGGTGAACAAATTACTGTTGAGCAATTGACATAATTGAGCATAGTTATGAGTATATCTAGGCAATGATCGTGTATATAGGCATCACGTCCAAAACAAGTAGATCGAAACGATTCTGCATCTACTACTATTACTCCACTCATCGACCGCTATCCAGCATGCATCTAGAGTATTAAGTTAAAAACAGAGTAACGCCTTAAGCAAGATGACATGATGTAGAGGGATAAATTCATGCAATATGGTAAAAACCCCATCTTGTTATCCTCGATTGCAACAATACAATACGTGCCTTGCAACCCTTTCTGTCACTGGGTAAGGACACCGCAAGATTGAACCCAAAGCTAAGCACTTCTCCCATTGCAAGAACTACCAATATAGTTGGCCAAACCAAAAAGGATAATTCAAAGAGACTTGCAAAGATAACTCAATCATACATAAAAGAATTCAGAGAAGAATCAAATATTTTCCATAGATAATACTGGATCATAAACCCACAATTCATCGGTCTCAACAAACACACCGCAAAAAGAAGATTACATCGAATAGATCTCCACGAGAGAGGGGGAGAACATTGTATTGAGATCCAAAAAGAGAGAAGAAGCCATCTAGCTACTAGCTATGGACCCGAAGGTCTGAAGTAAACTACCCACACTTCATCGGAGGGGCTATGGTGATGATGTAGAAGCCCTCCATGGTGGATGCCCCCTCTGGTGGAGCTCTGGAACAAGCCCCAAGATGGGATCTCGTGGATACAGAAGGTTGCGGCGGTGGAATTAGGTTTTTGGCTCCTGTTTTGATCGTGCGGGGATACGTAGGTATATATAGGAGGAAGGAGTATGTCGGTGGAGTGTCAGGGGGGCCACGAGGTAGGGGGCGCGCCCTCCACCCTCGTGACTGCCTCTGGCACTTCTTGGAGTAGGGTCCAAGTCTCCTGGATCATGTTCGGTTGGAAAATCACGTTCCCAAAGGTTTCATACCGTTTGGACTCCGTTTGATATTCCGTTTCTTCGAAACACTGAAATAGGCAAAAAACAGCAATTCTGGGCTGGGCCTCCGGTTAATAGGTTAGCCCCCAAAACAATATAAAAGTGGAAAATAAAGCTCAATATAGTCCAAAACAGTAGATAAAGTAGCATGGAGCAATCAAAAATTATAGATACGTTGGAGATGTATCAGAATACATGCCTACATTACATTGATGAATTGGAGCTAGTTCTGTGTCACCCTATGTTATACCTATTACATGAGGAATCGCATCCGGCATAATTATCCATCACTGATGCATTGCCTACGAGCTTTTCACATATTGTTCTTCGCTTATTTACTTTTCCGTTGCTACTGTTACAACTACTACAAAAACCCAAAAACATTTATCTTTACTTTTGCTACCGTTACTATTATTATCATACTACTTTTGCTACTAAACACTTTGCTGCAGATACTAAGTTATCCAGGTGTGGTTGAATTGACAACTCAACTGCTAATACTCAAGAATATTCTTTGGCTCCCCTTGTGTAGAATCAATAAATTTGGGTTGAATACTTTACCCTCGAAAGCTGTTGCGATCCCCTACACTTGTGGGTTACCAATGCTTCAATTGTCTGGGGCCGCTGCAAGGCGCTGTAGGACGAGCTATGGGGCTTGCGTGATGAGCTCGCCAAGGAGGTTCATGACCGCCAGGCGAAGGAGGAAGAGATGAAGGCTCGGGAGGCCGCCATCAGGGATCGCGACGCCAAGCTCTCAGCTGATCGCGGCCGGCTGAAGACACTGGAGCAGACGCTGAAGGCAAAGAGGATTGAGCTGGACACCAAGGCAAAGGTCTCGGCCGAGGATCATGTGGCCTTCACGGACTACGAGGTGAGATCTTGCAAGGCGCCGAAGTCGCTTTATGATGATGGTCTGGAGAAGCCGTTGGCCGGAGCCACGGACGGCCCCGCCAAGCTGCTTCCCTTCCTAGTCGAGGCGCTTGAAGAGGTCATGACCGGCATCAGCCCCATGGCCGAGGTTGAAACTCGCGTCCTTTCGTATGCAGCGCTGACGTGGATTCTCAGCCACGTCTACCTTCGCAACCCCGACGCCAACCTTAACGACCTGCTGGAGCCTGTGGACGCCGAGCGCTCCACCGCTGCTGCTGAGGTCGTGAAGGGTCGAGCGGAGGCCTTGCTGGCGAAGTTCCGCGCCTTTGCCACTGTGCCCAAGGCAGGTGTTGCTGGTTCTGCGGCCTCGGGAGGTGGAGCTGACAAGCGCGACCCCACCACGAGCGACGGCGCTACCCACGGGTGATCTCCTCGCGGCTTCTTCCCTGTTTCAACTTCTGCAACATGCAGCGTGCCTCATGGAGGCGTTTAAACTTGTGTTTGGTATCGTGACAACAATTTATGGTCTGTAAAATTTGCTTCTAGATTTGCGAGATTTTGCGGTTTCCTTCCTATTTGCTTTGTGTTCTACGTCGGCAAGGCCCGACCCCGCGCATACCTCAGCCACCGTTAGCCCCGACCGGATCACCAGGATGGGACTAAGGAGTGAGGGGCTACGTGGCAAGTTAGGCTCCTGAGTCATGATGTTTAGGAGTCCCCCTTGACGCGCAAACAGCAAACAGGGAGGGGGTGTAGGAGTAGATATGTCGTTCTACGTTGGCAGGGCCCGGCCCCACGCATACCTCAACCGCCGTTAGCCCTTCGGAACTAAGGAGTGAGGGGCTACGTGACCAGTTAGGCTCTTGTCGTGATGCTCAGGAGTCCCCATTGACGCTCAAACGGTCTTCATACCTTGGCTCCGCTCGGGAAGGGGCGTGCGACGATCAGGTCCGAGGGGCCTGGCTGGGTGACCTGGGCGCAGCCCCCGTGTCCAACCCCCTCGCGTGGCGCTCCTGAGGGGAGGCGTTGCGATGAGGCCGGGCACTGAGATCTGGGCTCCCTAAGGTTGATACAGATGTGGGCTGCCCTCAGTTATTTATCACCAGCGCGGAGCATAGCGCTTCCGCATGTGTACGGGCATAGCCGCTCCTCGGCAGTGTCGTGAGCCAGCACGGAGCATGGTGCTTCCACTGGTACGTGGGAGGGGGCCCCCTTCGGGAGGAGCCCCGGGCCGTGTACAGCCCCGCCCTCACACGTGGCCGGCATGGTAGGGCTAGACGAGGTGTATCTAGGCACTCGTGAGCCAGCGCGGGACTCACGAGGCCCTACCTCAAGGCGGATTGCGCCTGATCTTGAGCCTTGGGAGGCTGAGGGTTCCTGCAGGGTGGTTAGATGCAAATGCTCTACGTCCTCAGATCCTGGCCCTCGAGCAAGCTCAGCCGCCGCTGGTATGCTAGGTCGCGACGCCGTGGACAAGGCCAGGGGGTGAGGGCTGGAGAGCCAGTAAGAGCCCCGGAGTCGTGCTATGTCTTGAGCTTCCATTGGTTTTCCTCGAAGAGGAGAGGGTGATGCAACAATAGTAGCGTAAGTATTTCCCTCAGTTTTTGAGAACCAAGGTATCAATCCAGTAGGACGCTCCTCAAAAGTCCCACGCACCTACACAAACAAACTGAGAACTCGCAACCAACGCAATAAAGGGGTTCTCAATCCCTTGACGACCACTTGCGAAAGTGAGATCTAATAAAGATAGTATGATAAGATAAATATATTTTTGGTATTTTATAATATAGATGCAAAAAGTAAAGATGCTAATAAAAGTAAATTGGAAGCAAATATGATAAGAGATAGACCCAGGGGCCATAGGTTTCACTAGTGGCTTCTCTCGAGATAGCATAAGTATTACGGTGGGTGAACAAATTACGGTCGAGCAATTGATAGAAAAGCGAATAGTTATGAGATTATCTAGGCATGATCATGTATATAGGCATCACGTCCTGTAACAAGGTAGACCGACTCCTGCCTGCATCTACTACTATTACTCCACACATCGACCGACTCCTGCCTGCATCTAGAGTATTAAGTTCATAAGAACAGAGTAACGCATTAAGCAAGATGACATGATGTAGAGGGATAAACTCATGCAATATGATATAAACCCCATCTTGTTATCCTCGATGGCAACAATACAATATGTCCTTGCAACCCTTTCTGTCACTGGGTAAGGACACCGCAAGATTGAACCCAAAGCTAAGCACTTCTCCCATGGCAAGAAAGATCAATCTAGTAGGCCAAACCAAACTGATAATTCGAAGAGACTTGCAAAGATAACTCAATCATACATAAAAGAATTCAGAGAAGATTCAAATATTATCCATAGATAAACTTGATCATAAACCCACAATTCATCGGATCCCGACAAACACACCGCAAAAAGAGATTACATCGAATAGATCTCCACAAGAGAGGGGGAGAACATTGTATTGAGATCCAAAAAGAGAGAAGAAGCCATCTAGCTAATAACTATGGACCCGTAGGTCTGTGGTAAACTACTCACAACTCATCGGAGGGGCAAGGATGTTGATGTAGAGGCCCTCCGTGGTCGATTCCCCCTCCGGCAGAACGCCAGCGAAGGCTCTAAGATGGGATCCCGCGGATACAGAAGGTTACGGTGATGGAAATTGTGTTTCGGCTGCTCCCTGGATGTTTTCGGGGTACGTAGGTTATATAGGAGGAAGAAGTACGTCGGCGGATGCCCGAGGGGCCCACGAGACAGGGGGTGCGCCCTATAGGGGGGGCGCCCTCCTATCTCGTGGGAGCCTCGGCTGCTTCTTGACTTGCACTCCAAGTCCTCTGGATCACGTTCGTTCCAAAAATCACGCTCCCGAAAGGTTTCATTCCGTTTGGACTCCGTTTGATATTCCTTTTCTTCGAAATACTAAAATAGGCAATAAATAGCAATATGGGCTGGGCCTCCGGTTAGTAGGTTAGTCCCAAAAATGATATAAATGTGTAAAATAAAGCCCATAAATATCCAAAAGGGGTAATATAATAGCATGGAACAATAAAAAATTATAGATACGTTGGAGACATATCAAGCATCCCCAAGCTTAATTCCTTCTCCTCCTCGAGTAGGTAAATGATAAAAAAGAAATTTTTGATGTGGAATGCTACCTAGCATAATTCTCGATGTAATTTTCTTTAATGTGGCGTGAATGTTCAGATCCAAATGATTCAAAATAAAAGCTTATAAAACATAAAAATAATAATGCTTCAAATCATACTAACAAATAATCATGTCCTATCAAAATAACATAGCCAAAGAAAGCTTATCCCTACAAAATCATATAGTTAGGCCATGCTTCATTTTCATTACACAAAATACTCCCATCATGCACAACCCCGATGACGAGCCGAGCAATTGTTTCATACTTTTTAACGCGCTTCAGCTTTTTCAACTCTTAAGCAATACATGAGCACAAGCCATGGACATAGCACTATGGTGGTATATGGTGGTGGTTGTGAGGACAAAAAGGGAGAAGATAGTCTCAAATCAACTAGGCATATTAACGGGCTATATGGAGATGCCCATTAATAGATATCAATGTGAGCGAGTAGGGATTGCCATGCAACAGATGCACTAGAGCTATAAATATATGAAAGCTCAACAAAAGAAACTAAGTGGGTGTGCATCCAACTTGCTTGCTCATGAAGACCTAGGGCATTTTGAGGAAGCCCATCATTGGAATATACAAGCCAAGTTCTATAATGAAAAATTCCCACTTAGTATATGAAAGTGACAACATAGGAAACTCTCTATCATGAAGATCATGGTGCTACTTTGAAGCACAAGTGTGGAAAAACAGATAGTAGCATTGTCCCTTCTCTCTTTTTCTCTCATTTTATCCCCCCTTATTTTTCTTCTTTTTTTTCCTTTTTTTCTTTGGCCTTCCTTTTTATTCTTTTTGGCCTTTCTCTTTTTTTTCTCTTTTTTTCTTTTTGTAAAGTCCGAAGTCTCATCCCAACTTGTGGGGGAATCATAGCCTTCATCATCCTTTCCTCACTAGGACAATGCTCTAATAATGAAGATCATCACACTTTTATGAATTTACAACTCAAGAATTACAACTCAAAACTAGAACAAGATATGACTCTATATGAATGCCTCTGGCGGTGTACCAGGATATGCAATGAATCAAGAGCGACATGTATGAAAATTATGAAAGTGGCCTTGCCACAAATACGATGTCAACTACATGATCATGCAAAGAGCAATATGACAATGATGGAACGTGTCATAATAAACGGAACCGTGGAAAGTTGCATGGCAATATATCTCGGAATGGCTATGGAAATGCCATAATGGGTAGGTATGGTGGCTGTTTTGAGGAAGGTAAATAAGGGTTCATGATACCGGCGAAAGTTGTGCGGTAATAATAAAGGCTAGCAAAGTGGAAGGATGAGTGTGCATATATCCATGGACTCACATTAGTCAAAAAGAAATCATATACTTATTGCAAAAGTCTACTTAGACCTCGAAGCAAAGTACTACTACGCATGCCCCAAGAGGGATAGATTGGTAGGAAAAGACCATCGCTCGTCCCCGACTGCCACTCATAAGGAAGACAATCAAAAGAGCACCTCATGCAACAAATTTGTCACACAACTTTTACCATACATGCATGCTACGGGACTTGCCAACTTCAACAAAATTATTTCTCAATTTCATAATTACCCACTAGCATGACCCTAACATTACTACCTTTATATATCAAAACAATTATCAAGCATCAAATTGATCATAGCATCCAATTCTTTTCTATGATAGTTTTTATTATACCCAACTTGGATGCTCATCATTCTAGGACCAACTTTGTAACCATAGCAAATACCATGCTGTTACAAAAGACTCTCAAAAAGATATAAGTGAGGCATGAGAGACTAGAAATTTCTTCAAAATTAAGACACCACCGTGCTCTAAAATATATAAGTGAAGCACTAGAGCAAAAACTATCAAGCTCAAAAGATATAAGTGAAGCACATAGAGTATTCTAGCAAATTCTAATCAAATAGGCTTCTCCCAAAAGGTGTGTACAGCAAGGATGATTGTGGTAAACTAAAAAGCAAAGACTAATATAATACACGACGCTCCAAGCAAAACACATATCATGTGGCAAATAAAAATATAGCTCCAAGTAAAGTTACCAATGAACGAAGACGAAAGAGGGGATGTCTTCCCGGGGCATCCCCAAGCTTAGGCTTTTGGATATTCTTGAATATCTTGGGGTGCCATGGGCATCCCCAAGCTTAGGCTCTTGCCACTCCTTATTCCATAGTCCATAAAAGCTTTACCCAAAACTTGAAAACTTCACAACACAAAACTCAACAGGAAATCTTATAAGCTCCGTTAGTGAAAGAAAACGAAACCACCACATAAGGTACTGTAATGAACTCATTCTTTATTTATTTTGGTGTTATACCTACTTTATTCCAACTTCTCTATGGTTTATAAACTATTTTATTGGCCATGGATGCATCAAAATAAGCAAACAACACACGAAAAACAGAATCTGTCAAAAACAGAACAGTCTGTAGCAATCTGCAACTAACGCGAACTTCTGGAACTCTAAAAATCCTACAAAAATAGGAAGTCCTGGAAAATTTGTTTATTGGTCAGCAGAAAAAAGAATCAACGCAAAATCACGTTTCTGTGATTTAACAAAATTATATTCGTGCGTGCAAAGTTTCTGTTTTTCAGCAGAATCAAATCAACTATCATCATAAGTTATCCTATAGGTTCTACTTGGCACAGACACTAATTAAAAGATAAAAACACATCTAAACAGAAGGTAGATGCAAGATTTATTACTAAACAGGAGCAAAAACAAAAAAATAAAGAAAATTGGGTTGCCTCCCAACTAGCGCTATTGTTTAATGCCCCTAGCTAGGCATAAAAGTGAAGATAGATCTAACGAGTGCCATCTTTGGCACTAAATTCATAAATAGATCACTTGTGGTCTCTAGGGTTTTCTCCTTTTTTAGCAAAAGCTAAGCCTTTAGGCAAAAGTTCAATAAATTCGTTGGTAGCAAAAGGTTCCTTAACGAAAGAGAGACAATTGGGATGAACACTTATGGATTTGAGATCCGCATCTCCCTTACTAGAAGATTCACCCTTATTTTTAGGAACATAAATAAACTTGGCAATTTTGGTAGGGGGTTTTGGAGTGTTTTTCATGGAAGAAAATGCGGAACCTAAATTGGTAATGATATCCTCAAGTTTACCAATTCTTTCAAAATCTAGATTTAGTTTTTCATTGACTACAGGTTCTTTTTCTTTAAGATTTTTCAAAGCAACTTCAACCCTAGATCCAAATTGGGTAATGTGATTATGAATCTTTTTATCCAAATTTTCAATCAACTCAACAGTGGCAATCTTATTTTCAATAATCTCAAGTCGTTGCATAACGTGTTCTAAGGTTAAAACAGTTCCATTGACCAAAAGAGGTGGTGGGCCAAACAAATCTAACATAGCATTATCAGCATCAAACGTATGGCTACTCAAGAAATCACCTCCGGTAGCAATATCAAGAACACATCTATTCCAAGGAGTAATGCCTACATAAAAATTGCGGAGAAGAACGGAAGTGGAAAGCTTCCAAGAAGATTTACATTGAGCATTGCAAATTCTATGCCAAGCATCTTTTAAATTTTCTCCCTCCCTTTGCTTAAAATTGAGAATTTCTTGTTTAGGAGTGAGGATAAGGATAGGAGGACTAGCCATAACAACAAGGTAGACGAACTAACACACGGGCAAACAGAAAAAGGCAAGCGAAAAAGAGAGGAGGAGATTGGGAAAGAGAGGGCAAATAAAACAGCAAAGGTGAAGTGGGGGAGAGGAAAACGAGAGGCAAATGGCAAATAATGTAAATGCGAGGGAGATGGGTACTTGGTATGTCTTGACTTGAGCGAAGACCTCCCCGGCATCGGCGCCAGAAATCCTTCTTGCTACATCTAGAGCTTGCGTTGGTTTTCCTCAAAGAGGAGAGGGTGATGCAGCAATAGTAGCGTAAGTATTTCGCTCGGTTTTTGAGAACCAAGGTATCAATCCAGTAGGAGGCTCCTCAAAAGTCCCACGCACCTACAAAAACAAACTGAGAACTCGCAACCAACAAAATAAAGGGGTTATCAATCCCTTCACGGCCACTTGCGAAAGTGAGATCTAATAAAGATAGTATGATAAGATAAATATACTTTTGGTATTTTATAATATAGATGCAAAAAGTAAAGATGCAAATAAAAGTAAATTGAAAGCAAATATGATAAGAGATAGACCCGGGGGCCATAGGTTTCACTAGTGGCTTCTCTCAAGATAGCATAAGTATTACGGTGGGTGAACAAATTACTGTCGAGCAATTGATAGAAAAGCGAATAGTTATGAGATTATCTAGGCATGATCATGTATATAGGCATCACGTCTGTAACAAGTAGACCGACTCCTGCCTGCATCTACTACTATTACTCCACACATCTACCGACTCCTGCCTGCATCTAGAGTATTAAGTTCATAAGAATAGAGTAACACATTAAGCAAGATGACATGATGTAGAGGGATAAACTCAAGCAATATGATATAAACCCCATCTTGTTATCCTCGATGGCAACAATACAATATGTGCCTTGCAACCCTTTCTGTCACTGGGTAAGGACACCGCAAGATTGAACCCAAAGCTAAGCACTTCTCCCATGGCAAGAAAGATCAATCTAGTAGGCCAAACCAAACTGATAATTCGAAGAGACTTGCAAAGATAACTCAATCATACATAAAACAATCCAGAGAAGATTCAAATATTATTTATAGATAAACTTGATCATAAACCCACAATTCATCGGATCTCGACAAACACACCGCAAAAAGAGTTTACATCGAATAGATCTCCACAAGAGAGGGGGAGAACATTGTATTGAGATCCAAAAAGAAAGAAGAAGCCATCTAGCTAATAACTATGGACCCGTAGGTCTGTAGTAAACTACTCACAACTCATTAGATGGGAAAGGATGTTGATGTAGAAGCCCTCCGTGGTCGATTCCCCCTCCGGCAGAACACCGGCGAAGGCTCCAAGATGGGATCTCGCGGATACAAAAGGTTACGGTGGTGGAAATTGTGTTTCGTCTGCTCCCTGGATGTTTTCGGGGTACATAGGCTTATATAGGAGGAAGAAGTACGTCGGTGGACGCCCGAGGGGCCCACGAGATAGGGGGCGCGCCCTATAGGGGGGCGCCCTCCTATCTCGTGGGAGCCTCGGCTGCTTCTTGACTTGCACTCCAAGTCCTCTGGATTACGTTCGTTCCAAAAATCACGCTCCCGAAGGTTTCATTCCGTTTGGACTCCGTTTGATATTCCTTTTCTTCGAAATACTGAAATAGGCAAAAAAACAGCAATACGGGCTGGGCCTCCGGTTAGTAGGTTAGTCCCAAAAATGATATAAATGTGTAAAATAAAGCCCATAAACATCCAAAAGGGGTAATATAATAGCATGAAACAATCAAAAATTATAGATACGTTGGAGACATATCAAGTTGCGATGCTCAAGCGCCCCCCTTTTAACGTGCAAGCGGTTTGCATGAGGGAGAAAAAGGAGGCCGTGATGGGCGAGAGATGATAATCATAGGCAAGTTAAACATGAAGAGCAAGTCATCTTAGATAGATGCAGAAAAGATACATGCCACTGGGTCAGGCCTGAGCGGCTTGGGGATGATGCAACCCGAGGGGTGCCCCCAGCAAGGTGAACTAAAGACAGAAGCAAAACGGATACATGCCACAGGGACGGGCCTGCGTGACCTGGGAATAATGCAACCCTGAGGGAGCTCCCAGCTGAAATGAAACTCGAAAGATGTCACCTGATATCATTGCAGAGCGGGTGTTGGAGTAGCTGACGATGCGCGGTGAAGAAGCCGATCCTCACGAGCCATCGGAGCCCTGATCCTCGGGAGGATCTGGGGGTCCGGGCGGCTCCTCAAGGTCCATCTCCATATCCACCAGGAAGGCGTGGTGCCTGACCTCCTGAGCTTCTAGAATGCTCCGCATCAGGCATTGGTGAGCAGCTGCTGCGTTCGGCAGGCCAAAAGGCATGCAAACATAGCTGTGAGGTGGACCCTCGCAACATCCCACGCGCGAAGGCCAGAAACGCTCCTGAGATGCGACTCGGTTGAGCCCTGGGTAGTCGATGCACACACGCAGCCCGCCATCCTCGCCCGGATGGGGAGCTACACCGGGCAAGCGGTGATTGCCGCGCATGACTCTTGATTCCTGCAGCTCCTGAGTAACCTTGGTGATGAACTCCTGAGGGTTGGGCCCTCCTTGCCTCATGCCTTCCTGAGGGAAACGTGCCGCGAATCATGCCTCCAAGTGGTGCCCGAGCGCCTCCCTTGTGATCTTGGCAAAGTCAGAGGCCCTCCAAGAGAGAGCCCCCAAGCCTTGCCCGAGGAGGGCGTTGGGCGCGCCTTCCTATGTGATGGAGGGAGGCGCCCCTTGGACGGGCGTAGATCCTAGCGCGGTGCCTGCCTCCTGAGGCCTTGAGCTGGGTGATGTCTTCTTCTTCTTGGGAACTGCCTCGAGAGGGTTCCCGCTCTTGCTGTCTGGGTCCTCGACTGATGCAGCTTGGAAGGCACGCTCGAGAGAGCACACCGCATCCTTCTCTTCGTAGGGGACTGTGATGACTCCTCCACTTCCCGGCATCTTGAGGACATTGTAACCATGATGAGTCACTGCCATGAACTTGGCCAGGGCTGGATACCCGAGGATGGCATTGTATGGCAGGAGAATGTGGGAAACGTCGAAGTCGATGAGCTCGGTACGGTAGTTCTTGCGCTGTCCAAAGGTGACAGGGAGGCGGACCTGCCCTATTGGGGTGGTGGAACTGTCAGTGATCTTGAGAAAGGCTTGGTCGGCTGAAGCTGGTCATATGGCACTTGGAGATTGTTGAACGTCTCAACGGACAGAATGTTGAGTCCTGCGCCGCCATTGATGAGGGTCCTCGTAACTTGCACATTGCTGATGACTGGGGAACAAAGCATTGGGAGGACCCCAGCTGTAGCCGCACACTTGAGCTGATCCGCTGAGCTAAACGTGATGGCACACGCGGACCACCTGAGAGCACTACTAGAAAAACCGCTACTAATGGCGCACCTAATTTGGCCATTAATGGCGCATCACTGGTGCGCCATTACTAGCACGCCATTAGTAATTTTTACTAATGGCGCACCACTGGTGTGCCATTAGTATCTGGTATACTAATGGCGCACCACTGGTGCGCCATTAGTATAGGCCACGGTGCACCATTAGTATGCCTCCCAGGGGCCATGTATACCCAGGTGTTGGCATACTAATGGCGCACGACAACGGGATGCGCCATTAGTAACTTGGGCATACTAATGGCGCACTGTTTAGTGATGCGCCATTAGTGATGCGCCATTTTGAATCTAGATCTGGATCGTGATTTTTTGCCCATTTTTTGCTCGTTTTTTTGCTTGTTTTTTGGCACGACATTATTTCAAATTTTGTTCTTGTTTTTGGATCTTGTACGTTCTTTTGCCGTGGTCTTTTGCTGGAGAGGAGTTCGCCGGAGAGGAGTTCGCCGGAGAGGAGGAGGAGGAGGAGGAGGTCACCGGAGAGGCGCTCGCCTACATCGCCGGAGAGGAGGAGGAGGAGGTCGCTGGAGAGGAGTTCACCGGAGCATCGGAGAGGAGGAAGGAGAAACCATGAGGGGATGGGAGGAGAGGAGGGAGGAGGAGCTCACTGGAGAGGAGGGAGGAGGAGCTCACCGGAGAGGAGGGAGGAGGAGCTCACCGGAGAGGAGGGAGGAGGAGCTCACCGGAGAGGAGGGAGGAGGAGCTCACCGGAGAGGAGGGAGAAGAAACCGTGAGGGGAGGGGAGGGGAGGAGGGAGGAGGAGGTCGCCAGAGAGGAGGAGGAGGTCACCGGAGAGGAGAAGTATGGTGGAGGAGAGAAGGGAAGATGGAGTGGAGGAGAGGAGGAGATGGAGTGTAGGAGAGGTGGAATGAAGAGATAAGGAGGAGAGGACCACGACCAGCCATATATACGGCATACTAATGGCGCACCGCGGGCAGGTGCGCCATTAGTAATTTTTTTTTATTTTTTTGATTTATTTTGAATTTTGAAGGCGGGAAGATACTAATGGCGCACCATGGGCAGGTGCGCCATTAGTATTTTTTTTATTTTTTTGACTTATTTTGAATTTTGAAGGAGGGAAGATACTAATGGCGCACCATGGGCAGGTGCGCCATTAGTAAGTTTGAATTTTTTTGAATTTTTTTGCTTCTCCAGATCTTAAAAGCCCCGTATCTTTTTTTCTGTTAGGTTTTTGAGGATTTTGAAAATGTTTAACGGGGTTCCCCCAGTTAAATTTGGATGTAACTTTTCGAGTAGATGATTTTTCATATAAAAAACTTTTTCATCCGAGTTAGTATGCAAAAGTTATGCCCATTTTTACAAATTCTCGCGAGATTTTGCAAATGAAGTCAAAATTCATATTTGCAAATTTTCCCAACAACTAGGCCACATATCACATGGGAAACTTATTTTCTTTTATTTTTTTTGACATTTTCATCATTTTCTTTTATTTTTTTTAAAACTGAAAAGGCGATCCACGGGGGGGGGGGGGGGCATTCGGTGGAAGTGGTGGCCAAGTTACTAATGGCGCACCGTGGCATGGTGCCATTACTAGTTCAACTAGTAATGGCGCACCACTCCCACCGTGTGCCATTAGTAGTTTTGAAAAAAATTCAAAAAAAACTTTTAAATTTTTTTACTAATGGCGCACCGTGGGAGTGGTGCGCCATTACTAGTTCAACTAGTAATGGCGCACCGTGGGAGTGGTGCGCCATTACTAGTTCAACTAGTAATGGCGCACCACTCCCACGGTGCGCCATTAGTAGTTTTGAACAAATTTTTAAAAAAATATTTTTACTAATGGCGCACCGTGGATGTGGTGCGCCATTAGTATTTGGACACTAATGGCGTACCAACACATGGTGCGCCATTAGTATATAGTAATGGCGCACCACATGTCTGGTGCGCCATTAGTGTCAATTCCATCTATAGCCCTTTTCCTAGTAGTGGAGGGCGCGTGGCCTCGAGCTTGGGGAGGACTGCGTTCACCTCACGAGCAAACTGCTTGAAGATGCGCTGAGAGGCTGGGGCCTGGGCACCGCCCAAGTTGCAAGCGATAACACGTGGCTCCTGGAAGCCCCCATCCCCCTCGTCCTGATGATGGTCATCATTCCTTCTTGGCGGTGGCGGTAGAGGAGGAAGGCCTGCGTTGCCCTGCGGGCGATCCTCGTGAGTCTGATCCCTCCAAGCCCCCTCGCAAGGTCGGTCACGCCACCCTTGGCGAGGGCCACGGTCGTCCCATCGTCCTCCACCTCTTCCTCCTCCTCGGCCGTAGCCCCGATCGTTGCGCTCGGGGCGTCAACCGATACGTCCTTCTCGCACGGCCCTGAGCTCTTGGCATTCGTTGGTGTTGTGGGTGTGGAGGTCGTGGTACACGCAGTACCAGCTGCCCTTGGACGACTCCGGCTGGTCCAGTATCCCTCCTGAGGCTCCAGCACCAGGAGCAAGCACGCTCCTAAGGTTGGTCCACAGGCCGGTGCTCCTGAGGTAGGCGGTTGAGGGAGCTCCTCCCGAGGTTGTGCTGTGCTTGATAGTGACGGTGCTGCTGAGGGCTTGAAGAGTCGTTCCTCGAAAATGCCAGGATCCTGAGGCAGCCGCCTTGATGCCCTCTTGGCGATGTCATCAGCCTCCTGATTGGTGCCGCGAGGCACATGCTGCAGCTCCAGCCCCAAAACTGCTTTTCCATCTTGCGCACTTATGAAAGATACGCCTCCATGTGCTTGTCCTTGGGCTCGTATACTTTGTTGGAGAAGTTGGCGAGGAGTTGTGAGTCACCCTTGATGATGAGGCGCTTCACCCCCAGTGCGGCCGCTGCCTTTAAGCCGGCTATGAGGCCCTCGTATTCTGCTATGTTGTTGGAAACCTTTTCACCCTGCTGGAAATAGAGCTGCACGACGTAGTAGAGCTTGTCCCGAGTGGGGGATATAAGCATTGCACCTGCCCCTGCGCCATGTCGCGAGAATGCTCCATCGAAGTGCATAACCTAGCCGTCTGGTGCCTCGCTTCCTGGGGAACGCGACTGATCTTCTCCTGCTTCGAGCCCTGGTGCCTCTGTCCATTCTGCCACAAAATCTGCCAGTGCGGCTCCTTTGATGACTCTGGTCATGCTGAATTCTAACTGAAATGCTTACAGCTCGATGTTCCATTTAGCCACCCTTCCAGCGGAGTTAGGACTCCTAAGCACCCTCTCCAATGGGTAGGCTGAAACAACCTTGATTGGGTGACCTTGGAAGTAGTGCTGCAGCTTCCGAGAAGCCAACAGTAGCACGAGCAGGAGCTTTTGGGGCATGGGATACCGTGCCCTTGCATCCCGCAGCATCGTGCTGACGAAATACACGGGATGCTAGATGAGAGTGGGCGCGTCGATAGAGCCCGCACCCTCCGGAGAGTCGAGCGCCTCCTGAGGCGTTTGAGCCCCCGGCTCCTGGCTGCTTGGGGAGGTCCCCTCAGCCCTGGAGGCGCCTTCTAGTTGAGGTTGATCCCCATCTGCCGAGGTCGTGGCCCTCGCGAGGCCTTCCTGGCCTTGAGCTGCCGTGGTCAGGGTTGTGGTAGATGCGGCCTTCACCCGGCGCTCCTCCCGTACCGCCACCAGAGCTGCGCTGGCGGAGTAGGGTGTGGCGGCGAGGTAAAGCACCAAGGGCTCCTGAGGGCGTGGAGCCACCATCACCGAAGGGTTCGTCAGGTACTTCTTAAGATCTTGGAATGCTTCGTCAGCCTCTTGAGTCCATTCGAACAGACCCTTCTTCTTCATTAGCTTGATGAAGGGCAGGGCTCATTCCCCCAGCTTGGAGATGAAGCATCCTAACGCAGTTACTCGCCCGGTGAGCTTCTGCATTTCCCTGAGGGTTTGCGGCGGACTCATGTCTTCGATTGCCTTGACCTTCTCTGGGTTAGCCTCGATACCTCTGTGGGACACGAGGAAGCCCAGAAGCTTGCCGGAAGGAACACCGAACACACACTTCTTCGGGTTGAGCCGCAGGTCCACTTCACGAAGGCTCGCGAAGGTTTATTCCAGGTCCTGTATCAGGGTCTTGGCCTCCCGAGACTTCACCACGATGTCGTCGACGTAGGCCTCGGCGTTTCTCCCGAGCTGCCAGCCCAAGGCGATATGCATCAATGGCCGAAAGGTTGCGCCTATGTTGCTCAATCCAAACGGCATGCAGGTGTAGCAGTACACCCCGCACGGGGTCAAGAAAGCCATTTTCTCCACATCTTCTATCACCATCTTAATCTGGTGATAGCCCGAGAAGGCATCCAGGAAGCACAACAGGTCGCACTCAGCGGTGGAGTCAACGATTTGGTCGATGTGGGGGAGTGGGAATGGATCTTGGGGGCAAGCCTTGTTGAGGTTGGTGAAGTCGACGCACATGCGCTCCTTTACTCCCTTCTTTGGCACAACAACAGGATTGGCCAGCCATTCCAGATAGCGAACCTCGCGAATGACTCCCGCAGCTTCTAGCTTGCGGGTTTCTTGGACGATGAAGGCCTGCTTCTCGGTGGACTGCCGCCTTGCTTTTTGCTTCACTGGGTGCACATTGGGGCACACGTTCAGGTGGTGCTCGATCACCTGCCTTGGTACCCCCGCTAGCTGCTTGGGTTCCCACGCGAACACCTCCTTGTTCGCGCGCAGGAATTTCACTAGAGCCTCCTCTTACTCGGGGTCGAGATCGGCGCCTATGGTGAAGGTGGCGCCAGAAGATCCATCCTCATCGACTGGTACCTGCGTAGTCTCCGCCTTGTCTTGGGTGAACAGATGCTTCTTCTTGGTTGGTGCAGCCCCCTTGGCCTTGGGGGTGTCGGCGCTGGTGGGCTGCGCCACTGCGGCCGCCTTGAAGGCGAGCTTGAGCGCCTGCAGAGCATCCTTTGTATATCTAGCTACAGTTAGGACATCGCTGCTCTCGGGCATCTTCACGAGGTTGTAGGCCGGGTGAGTCGCCGCCATGAACTGGGCCAAGGTAGAGTAGCCGAGGATGGCGTTGTATGGGAGGCCCATGGGGGCGATGTCGAAGTCGACCAGCTCCTTGCGAAAGTTGTCGTGGGTGCCAAAGGTCACTGGGAGGCGGATCTGCCCCAGGGAGCCGGTGGAACTACCTCCGACGCCCGAGAAGGACTTGCTGGGTCGGAGTCGCTCCAGGGGCACGTGGAGGAGGCTGAAGGCCTCCACTGAGAGCACGTTGAGGCCGGCACAGCCGTTGATGAGGGTCCTGGTGACGGCCACCTAGCAGATGGTGGGAGTGCACAGCATCGGGAGCGCACCCGAGCAGGCGGTGTTGGAGGGGTGATCGTCCAAGCTGAAGGTCAAGTCGGCCTTGGGTTCCACCCAACCCGGAGGGGCTTCACGGTGCGTGAGGGCGGCGCCAATCTGGCAGACGAACGGCTCGACGTGGCGGCTCGACGGTGGCGCTTGCGAGCCGCCCAGGAGAGCTGCGACGACTGGGGGTGCCGGTATAGCATAATGGGCAAGGAAGAGGCCGCACAGCTCCTCCCAGTAGGCCACCGAAGCCGTTGGCAGGTGTTGCAGCCACATGCGCGGAACGCCAGTGAGGGCCATGGGAAGCCAGTTAGCCATGACCCTGTCGTCGCCCCCGGCCTTGAGGATGGCCTCCTCATACGCCAGCAAGAAAGCTAGCAGATCCGTCGCGCCATCGTAGCGCGGCGGCATCTCTGGCTTGAACTTGTTCGGCCACTTCACCTGTCGCAAGGCGGGGGCCAAGGCTCGGAGCCCCCTGGCCCTAGTGCCGGTGTCGGCAGCCGGAGCGGGCGGCGCGCTGTCCGCCATGAGGGCGAAGTGCGGTGTCGATGGAGAGCAGGTCGACGGAAGGGAGGGCTCCGGCGCACCCCTACCAGGCGCGCCAAATGTCGGATATCGAGTACTGGCAAAACCCTTAAGGTTCGAACTGTAGGGTGCGCGCAAAGATCTTCCCCCCTACCGCTCCATGTCCCAACGTCTCGCTGAGAATCTAAGCTACATGATACGTCTCCAACGTATCTACTTTTCCAAACACTTTTGCCCTTGTTTTGGACTCTAACTTGCATGATTTGAACGAAGTTAACCCGGACTGACGCTGTTTTCAACAGAACTGCCATGATGTTGTTTTATGTGTAGAAAAGAAAAGTTCTCGGAATGTCCAGAAAATCCACGGAGGCACTTTTTGGAATTAATAAGAATTATTGGGCGAAAGAAATACACCAGGGGCCCCACACCCTGTCCACGAGACAGGGGGGCACGCCCCCTCCCCCTGGGCGCGCCTCCCTATCTCGTGGGCCCCCTAGACCTCCATCGACCTCAACTCCAACTCCATATATTCATGTTCGGGGAGAAAAAAACAGAGAGAAAGTTTCATCGCGTTTTACGATGCGGAGCCGCCGTCAAGCCCTAATCTCTCTCGGGAGGGCTGATCTGGAGTCCGTTCGGGGCTCCGGAGAGGAGGATTCGTCGCCGTCGTCATCATCAACCATCCTCCATCACCAATTTCATGATGCTCACCGTCGTGCGTGAGTAATTCCATCGTAGGCTTGCTGGACGGTGATGGGTTGGATGAGATTTACCATGTAATCAAGTTAGTTTTGTTAGGGTTTGATCCCTAGTATCCACTATGTTCTGAGATTGATGTTGCTATGACTTTGCTATGCTTAATGCTTGTCACTAGGGCCCGAGTGCCATTATTTCAGATCTGAACCTATTATGTTTTCATGAATATATGTGTGTTCTTGATCCTATATTGCAAGTCTATAGTCACCTATTATGTGTTATGATCCGACAACCCCGAAGTGACAATCATTGGGATACTTCTCGGTGATGACCGTAGTTTGAGGAGTTCATGTATTCACTATGTGCTAATGCTTTGTTCTGGTTCTCTATTAAAAGGAGGCCTTAATATCCCTTAGTTTCCGCTAGGACCCCACTGCCACGGGAGGGTAGGACAAAAGATGTCATGCAAGTTCTTTTCCATAAGCACGTATGACTATTTACGGAATACATGCCTACATTACATCGATGAGCTAGAGCTAGTTCTGTGTCACCCTATGTTATAGCGATTACATGAGGAATCACATCCGGCATAATTATCCATCACTGATCTATTGCCTACGAGCTTTTCACATATTGTTCTTCGCTTGAGCTTGCATGTTAAATTTATGAGGTCCCAAGCAATTGCAATGCATGATATAGGCTCTAAGCACTTGTAGGAGTAGTTGCTACCAATCTTGTTTAGTTTTATTCACTTTTATTTTGAAGTTACTAAAATTTCAGAAATTTTCAGAAAATGTTAAGGAAGGTTTTGAGGGGCTCTTCTAGCCAAGGCTCTCAGGAAAAACAAGCCAAAGAGAAGGAAAAAGCCAAGTATAATCTTCCTCGCTTAGCGGAAGTGCGGTCGTGTGAATGGCCATGCAATGATTTCTTGAAAGAAGCTGGAATTCATGAAGATTTTTATTGTTTGATTGAGACTGCAGGCCTCACTGGTTTCGTCAACGACCGGATCAATCAGTATCTCTTACTCACCAATACTTCGTGCAAAAATTTTATTATTATCCTAAGAAGTCACCGCCTGCAGTATCATTTCATTTATATGATGAATTCAGAGAAATGTCTCTACGTAATTTTTGCGCGGTGTGTAGGATACCTTATGAGGGATAATTAGAGGAACCCCATCGTAAAGATGTGGATGGCTTTGTTAATACTATCGCTGTAGAGGAGTCAAAGAAGGGCTCTGAGGCAAAAATCTCTAGCATACACTTTCCTGTTTTACGCTACTTTGCCATATTTGCTAGTAGATGCTTGATTGGTCGTGGAAATAGTGGAAACTTTTGTGTTCGTGATATTATCATTCTTCAACATGCTTTGCTTGGAGACAATAGTTTTAGTATGGGTGCCGTTGTTGCTAAACGGCTAGCCCTGAATCATACAAAAGGCCCCATATTTGGAGGTATCTATGCTTCACGTCTCGCTAGACATTTTCAGATACCTATTAGGCACCATGAGAAAGAGGAGACAAAATTGCCTCATCACATTTTAGATTACAAGAGCATGGTAGCACACAAGTTTATTGTTGACAACGAAGAGAGGATGCTCTTGTATAAACTTAGATTTCATAAGAAACACATTGAGATTATTATTTTGCCTGCGCCTCTGTTGTTTGATTTGCTTGCAGAAAATTTTCTTGTCACGCCGGAAGCGGTGTACAATCATCGAGCCCAAGCTTTCACTCAAGAACCTGAACCTGAGCCAGAACCCGAACTGGACCCTTATCGTGCATCATCTGTCCAGTGGGATTCGGAGATGACCAGCCAGTGGTATCCTGATTACACCTCCCAGTACACCGGGGAGAGTAGCGGCGGTCCTTGGTACTAGACCAACTTAGGCCAAAAGCCTAAGCTTGGGGAGTACGTATTCCTCACCGAATTTACATTCATGTTCACACACTAGTTGTCGGTGCTCATACTCTTTCATTGTATTATCCATGCTAGTTTAAATTTCTTTTTCTAGCTTTCTTCTTGTGTGTCTGATAAAACTTAAGAAAAAACAAAAAAATAGTTGTTTAATTTCCATGCTTGTAGTAGAATTAAAATGAAAACCCAAAAAGATTTCTAGTTCTTCTTCTTACTTGTTGGGAGCTTTTCCGTGTAAATGGTTTTATTTTATTTTCTTTCCTTTGGGGGTCGAGAAGACCATATTGAAAATGTTTAGTGGCTCTCATATGCATGATTGTTTATTTAACTTAGAGCCCATATTACTTGTCTTATCTCTTGAGTTGAATGCTTGCAGATTCCAACTTAGTCCAGTGCACGTGCACTCTTATTATTATACACATCGTTCGGTCATGCAAGTGAAAGGCAATAATGACGATATATGACGGACTTATTGGGACGAGAAAAGCTGGTATGAACTCGACCTCTCTTGTTTTTGTAAATATGATGAGTTCATCGTTTCTGAGTCAGCTTATTATGAGGTAAACATATTTGCAATGACATTTAGAGATTATAGTTACTTGTGCCATGCTTGATTAGCTATGAGTTATAATGGTTTACCTTGCGTGCCAACATGCTATTAGAATGATTATGATGTGGTATGATGGGATGGTATCCTCCTTTGAATGTATTAAGTGACTCGACTTGGCACATGTTCACGCATGTAGTTGAATCAAATCAACATAGCCTTCACGATATTTATGTTCATGGTGGATTATATCCTACTCATGCTTGTACTCGGTGTGAATTAATTTTAATGCATGTTTACGACTGTTGTCGCTCTCTCAGTTGGTCGCTTCCCAGTCTTTTGCTAGCCTTCACCTGTACTAAGCGGGAATACTGCTTGTGCATCCAAACTCCTTAAACCCCAAAGTTGTTCCATATGAGTCCACTATACCTTCCTATATGTGGTATTTACTTGCCGTTCCAAGTAAATTTGTATGTGCCAAACTCCAAACCTTCAAATGAAATTCTGTTTTGTATGCTCGAGCAGCTCATGTTTCAACTAGGGCTGCCTATATCTTCCATGCTAGGTGGGTTATTCTCAAGAGGAGTGGACTCCGCTCCTCATTCACGAGAAAGGGTCAGTAACTGGGATGCCCAGTCCCATGATCCAAAAAGATCAAAGCAAATCAAAATAATTAAACAAAACTCCCCTAGGGCTGTTGTTAGTTGGAGGCACTCGTTGTTTCGAGCAAGCCATGGATTGATGCTTGTTGGTGGTTGGGGGAGTATAAACCTTTACCATTCTATTTGGGAACTGCCTATAATGCATGTAGTATGGAAGATACAGCCATCTCATAGTTGTTGCGTTGATAGCAAAAGTATGCCGCTCAAAATGTTATTCAATCTCTATTGTAAAATCGAGCTCTGGCACCTCTACAAATCCCTGCTTCCCTCTGCGAAGGGCCTATCTATTTACTTTTATGTTGAGTCATCACCCTTCTTATTAAAAAGCACCCGCTGGAGAGCACACTGTCATTTGCATCCATTACTATTGGTTTATATTGGGTATGACTTGACTGGATCTCTTTTACCATGAATTACAATGTTTAGTCAGTCCTTGATCTTTAAAGGTGCTCTGCATTTATGTTTTGCGGTCTCAGAAAGGGATAGCGAGATACCATTTTGTTATGTCATGTTATGATTGTTTTGAGAAAGTGTTGTCATCCAAGTTTTATTATTATGGCTCGCTAGCTGATTATGCTATTGATATGAGTAATTGTGAGACCTAAGTGTTATTGTGAGTATGGTTAGTTCATAATATTTGATGAAACTTGAATGCTGGCTTTTCATGTTTACAACAACAAGAGCAAACAGAGTTTGTAAAAGTTTTTCTCTATCACTTTCAGTTTATCAACTGAATTTCTTGAGGACAAGCAAAGGTTTAAGCTTGGGGGAGTTGATACATCTTCAACGTATCTATTTTTTCAAACACTTTTGCCCTTGTTTTGGACTCTAACTTGCATGATTTGAATGAAACTAACCCGGACTGACGTTGTTTTCAGCAGAACTGCCATGATGTTGTTTTATGTGTAGAAAAGAAAAGTTCTCGGAATGTCCTAAAATCCACGGAGGCACTTTTTGGAATTAATAAGAATTATTGGGCGAAAGAAATACACCAGGGGGCCCACACCCTGTCCACGAGACAGGGGGGCGCGCCCGCTCCCCCTGGGCGCGCCCCCCACCTCAACTCCAACTCCATATATTCACATTCGGGGAGAAAAAAATCAGAGAGAAAGTTTCATCGCGTTTTATGATACGGAGCCACCGCCAAGCCCTAATCTCTCTCGGGAGGGCTGATCTGGAGTCCGTTCGGGGCTCTGGAGAGGGGGGTTCGTCGCCGTCGTCATCATCAACCATCCTCCATCACCAATTTCATGATGCTCACCGCCGTGTGTGAGTAATTCCATCGTAGGCTTGCTGGACGGTGATGGGTTGGATGAGATTTACCATGTAATCAAGTTAGTTTTGTTAGGGTTTGATCCCTAGTATCCACTATGTTCTGAGATTGATGTTGCTATGACTTTGCTATGCTTAATGCTTGTCACTAGGGCCCGAGTGCCATGATTTCAGATCTGAACCTATTATGTTTTCATGAATATATGTGTGTTCTTGATCCTATCTTGCAAGTCTATAGTCACCTATTATGTGTTATGATCTGACAACCCCGAAGTGACAATAATCGGGATACTTCTCGGTGATGACCATAGTTTGAGGAGTTCATGTATTCACTATGTGCTAATGCTTTGTTCCGGTTCTCTATTAAAAGGAGGCCTTAATATCCCTTAGTTTCCGCTAGGACCCCGCTGCCACGGGAGGGTAGGACAAAAGATGTCATGCAAGTTCTTTTCCATAAGCACGTATGACTATTTACGGAATACATGCCTACATTACATCGATGAACTGGAGCTAGTTCTGTGTCACCCTATGTTATAGCTATTACATGAGGAATCGCATCCGGCATAATTATCCATCACTGATCCATTGCCTACGAGCTTTTCACATATTGTTCTTTGCTTATTTACTTTTCCGTTGCTACTGTTACAACTACTACAAAAACCCAAAAACTATTATCTTTACTTTTGCCACCGTTACTTTTATTATCATACTACTTTGCTACTAAATGCTTTGCTGCAGATACTAAGTTATCCAGGTGTGGTTGAATTGACAACTCAACTGCTAATACTCAAGAATATTCTTTGGCTCCCCTTGTGTCGAATCAATAAATTTGGGTTGAATACTTTACCCTCGAAAGCTATTGCGACCCCCTACACTTGTGGGTTATCACTACACGATGAACAACACGAGGGACACCAGGTTTATACTGGTTCGGGCCACCGTTGTGGTGTAATACCCTAATACAGTGTGTGGTGTGGTGGATTGTGATGTCTACTACACAACCTTCTTCTTGTAGACGTTGTTGGGCCTGCAAGTGCACAGGTTTGTAGGACAGTAGCAAATTTCCCTCAAGTGGATGACCTAAGGTTTATCAAACAACCCTGCAACCAAATAACAAAAAGTCTCTTGTGTCCCCAACACACCCAATACAATGGCAAATTGTATAGGTGCACTAGTTCGGCGAAGAGATGGTGATACAAGTGCAATATGGATAGTAGATATAGGTTTTTGTAATCTGAAATTATAAAAACAGCAAGGTAACAAGTGGTAAAAGTGAGCGTAAACGGTATTGCAATGATAGGAAACAAGGCCTAGGGTTCATACTTTCACTAGTGCAAGTTCTCTCAACAATAATAACGTAGATATATAATATAACAAGCCCTCAACATACAACAAAGAGTCACTCCAAAGCCACTAATAGCGAAGAACAAACGTAGAGATTATGGTAGGCTACGAAACCACCTCAAAGTTATTCTTTCGAATCAATCTATAAAAGAGTTCGTACTAGAATAACACCTTAAGATACAAATCAACCAAAACCCTAATGTCACCTAGATACTCCATTATCACCTCAAGTATCCGTGGGCATGATTATACGATATGCATCACACAATCTCAGATTCATCCAACCAACATAAAAGTACTTCAAAGAGTGCCCCAAAGTTTCTACCGGAGAGTCGAGAACGTGTGCCAACCCCTATGCGTAGGTTCCCAATGTCACGAAACCCGCAAGTTGATCACCAAAACATACATCAAATGGCACATGATATCCCATTGTCACCACAGATAATCACGGCAAGACATACATCAAGTGTTCTCATAAAAGATTCAATCCGATAAGATAACTTCAAAGGGGAAACTCAATTCATCACAAGAGAGTAGAGGGGGAGAAACATCATAAGATCCAACTACAATAGCAAAGCTCGGGATACATCAAGATCGTGCCATAGAGGGAACACGAGAGAGAACACGAGAGAGAGAGAGAGAGAGAGAGATCAAACACATAGCTACTGGTACATACCCTCAGCCCCGAGGGTGAACTACTCCCTCCTCGTCATGGATAGCGTCGGGACGATGAAGATGGCCACCGGTGATGGGATCCCCCTCCGGCAGGGCGCCGGAATGGGCTCCCAAGAGGTTTTTGGTGGCTATAGAGGCTTGCGGCGGCGGAACTCCCGATCTATCTTCAGTTTTGGAAGTTTTAGGGTATGTAGGTATATATGGGTGAAGGGCGTGCGTCGGAGGAGCTACGGGGGCCCCACGAGGCAGGGGGCGCGCCCCCCACCCTCGTGGGCAGCCTGTATCTCCCCTGACGTGCACTCCAAGTTCCCTGGGTTGCTTTCCTTCCAAAAATAACTTCTCTAGTTGATTTCATTTTGTTTTGACTCCGTCTGATATTCCTTTTCCTCGAAACACTGAAATAGGCATAAAACAGCAAATCTGGGCTGGGCCTCTGGTTAATAGGTTAGTCCCAAAAATAATATAAAAGTGGATAATAAAGCCAAATATTGCCTAAAACAGTAGATAAAGTAGCATGGAGCAATCAAAATTATAGATACGTTGGAGACGTATCAAGCATCCCCAAGCTTAATTCCTGCTCGTCCTCGAGTAGGTAAATGATAAAAAAGAATTTTTGATGCGGAGTGATACTTTGGCATAATTTCAACGTAAATCTTCTTAATTGTGCTATGAATATTCAGATCCGAAAGATTCAAGACAAAAGTTCATATTGACACAAAAATAATAATACTTCAAGCATACTAATCAAAGCAATCATGTCTTCTCAAAATAGCATGGCAAAAGAAAGTTCATCCCTACAAAATCATATAGTTAGGCTATGCTTCATTTTCGTCACACAAAGATGTTCCCAACTTCTATACCCCCGATGACAAGCCAAGCAATTGTTTCATACTTAAATAATCCCAAACTTCTTCAACCTTCATGCAATACATGAGCGTGAGCCATGGATATAGCACTATGGGTGGAATAGAATATGATGATGGGGATTGTGTGGAGAAGACAAAAAAAGAAGAAAGTCTCACATTGACGAGGTTAATCAACAGGCTATGGAGATGCCCATCAATTGATGTCAACATGAGGAGTAGGGATTGCCATGCAACAGATGCACTAGAGCTAGGAATGCTCAACAACAGAAAACTAGTGGGTGTGCATCCAACTCGCTTGCTCATGAAGACCTAAGGCATTTGAGGAAGCCCATCGTAGGAATATACAAGCCAAGTTCTATAATGAAAAATTCCCACTAGTATAAAAGACAACTTATGAGACTCACTACATGAAGAACAAGGTGCTACTTTGAAGCACAATATATGAGACTCACTACATGAAGAACAAGGTGCTACTTTGAAGCACAAGTGTGGAAAAAGAGATAGTAGCATTGCCCTTTTTATTTATTTTCTTTTTTTTGGCCTTTCTTTTTTTCTTTTTCTTTTTGGTCTTTCTCTTCTTTTTTTGGGGTAATGCTCTAATAATGATGATCATCACACTTCTATTGATTACAACATAAGGATTACAACTCGAAACTTAGAACAAGATATGACTCAATATGAATGCCTCCGGCGGTGTACCGGGATGGTGCAATGAATCAAGAGTGACATGTATGAAAAATAATGCATGGTGGCTTTGCCACAAATACGATGTCAACTACATGGTCATGCAATGGCAATATGACAAAAGTAATGTACGTCATGATGATGATGATGGAAGTTGCATGGCAATATATCTCGGAATGGCTATGGAAATGCCATGATAGGTAGGTATGGTGGCTGTTTTGAGGAAGATATAAGGAGGTTTATGTGTGATAGAGCGTATCGTATCACGGGGTTTGGATGCACCGGCGAAGTTTGCACCAACTCTCAAGGTGAGAAAGGGCAATGCACGGTACCGAAGAGGCTAGCAAAGGCGGAAAGGTGAGAGTGCGTATAATCCATGGACTCAACATTAGTCAAAAGAACTCATATACTTATTGCAAAAATTAAGAAGTCATCAAAAATCAAGTACTATGCGCATGCTCCTAGGGGGATAGATTGGTAGGAAAAGACCATCGCTCATCCCCGACCGCCACTCATAAGGATGCACAAGCCAGGTACACTTCATGTTTCAAATTTGTTACACAACTTTAACCATACGTGCATGCTACAAGACTTGTAAACTTCAACACAAGCATTCTTTAAATTCATAATCACCCAACTAGCACGACTTTGATATTATCACCTCCATATCTCAAAACAATTATCAAGCATCAAACTTATCTTAGTATTCAATTCACTCAAAAGAAAGTTTCACATATCTTGAATACCAAGTATATTAATATTAAGAAAATTACCATGCTATGTAAGACTCTCAAAATAATCAAAGTGAAGCATGAGAGATCCATAGTTTCTTTAAAACAAATCCACCACCGTGCTCTAAAAGATATAAGTGAAGTACTAGAGCAAAAACAAACTACTCCGAAAGATATAAGTGAAGATCAATGAGTAGTTGAATAATTATGCAACTATGTGAAGACTCTCCCATTTAATAATTTCAGATCTTGGTATTGTATTCAAACAGCAAGCAAAGCTAAAAAAACTACATTGCAAGGATAGCACAACTCATGTGAAGAAGCAAAAACTTAGGCTCAACCGATACTAACTGATAGTTGTTGAAGAAGAAAGGTGGGATGCCTACCTGGGCATCCCCAAGCTTAGATGCTTGAGACTTCTTGAAATATTATCTTGGGGTGCCTTGGGCATCCCCAAGCTTGAACTTTTGTGTCTCCTTAATTCCTCTCATAGCATGGTTTCTCTTTTTATCAAAAGCTTCATCCACAACAAACTCAACAAGAACTCGTGAGATAGGTTAGTATAAACCAATGCAAAACCTTATTATTTTCTACTGTAACAAATCTCTAACATTATTATTCAACATTGCATACTAAATTCCTCTGCATATTTAATACTCCTATCACAAAATAGAATCATTAAACAATCAAACATATGCAAACAATGCAACCATAACAGCAATCTGTCAAAACAGTACAGTCTGTAAAGAATGCAGGAGTATCAATACTTCCCTAACTCCAAAAATTATTAACTAAAATTCTCACTGTAGTAAATTTATCAGAGCTCATTATTCAAAAAGTTTCAACATTATATCATGCTCTGAGTTTTCTAGGGAATTTTTGCAACAGCGGTAAACTTTCTGTTTTCAAACAGCAACATGCATACTAGCAAAATAAGCATGGCAAAGGCTATCCTTGACTTTTTTATTGAAACTAAAGGTGCAAAACATTAATATAAATGACAGAAAGCAAAAACTAACAAAAGAAAATGACGCTCCAAGAAAAACACATATCATGTGGTGAATAAAAATATAGCTCCAAGTAAAGCTACCGATAGACGAAGACGAAAGAGGGGATGCCTTCCGGGGCATCCCCAAGCTTAGGCTCTTGATTGTCCTTTGAATATTATCTTGGGGTGCCTTGGGAATCCCCAAGCTTAGGCTCTTTCCACTCCTTATTCCTTAGTCCATCGAACCTTTACCCAAAACTTGAAAACTTCACAACACAAAACTCAACAGAAAACTCGTAAGCTCCGTTAGTATAAGAAAATAAAACCACCACTTAGGTACTATAATGAACTCATTCTAAATTAATATTGGTGTAATATCTACTGTAATCCAACTTATCTATGGCTCATACCCTCCGATACTACTCATAGATTCATCAAAATAAGCAAACAACACATAGAAAACAGAATCTGTCAAAAACAGAACAGTCTGTAGTAATCTGTATCGAACATATACTTATGGAACTCCAAAAATCCTACCAAATTAGGAAGGCCTAAGCAATTCGTGTACCAATCCATATCAAAAAGAATCAGATCAGAAGCTCGTTCATGTGAATTAACAAAACTAATTTACTGGGTGCAAAAGTTTCTGATTTTCAGCAGGATCAACACAACTATCACCGTAAGCTATCCTAAAGGTCTTACTTGGCACTATATTGAAACAAAAGCTATAAAACATGATCACTACAGTAGCATAATCATGTAAACACACAAAAACAGTAAGGATAAATATTGGGTTGTCTCCCAACAAGCGATTTTCTTTAATGCCTTTCTAGCTAGGCATGATGATGACAATGATGCTCACATAAAGAATAAGAATTGAAACATAACGGGAGCATCATGAAGCATATAAATAGCACATTTAAGCCTAACCCACTTTCTATGCATAGGGATTTTGTGAGCAAATAACTTATGGGAACAATAATCAACAAGCATAGGAAGGTAAAACAAGCATAGCTTTAAGATTTTAAGCACATAGAGAGGAAACTTGATATTATTGCAATTCCTACAAGCATATATTCCTCCCTCATAATAATGTTCAGTAGCATCATGAATGAGTTCAACAATATAACCAGCACCTAAAGCATTCTTTTCATGATCTACAAGCATAGAAAATTTACTACTCTCCACATAAGCAAAATTCTTCTCATGAATAGTAGTGGGAGCAAACTCAACAAAATAACTATCATATGATTGAAAATTAAGATCAAGATGACAAGTTTCATGGTTATCATTATTCTTTTAAAGCATACGTGTCATCACAATAATCATCATAGATAGGAGGCATGCTTTCATCATAGTAAATTTGCTCATCAAAGCTTGGGGGACAAAAAATATCATCTTCATCAAACATAGCTTCCCCAAGCTTATGGCTTTGCATATCATTAGCATCATGGATATTCAAGGAATTCATACTAACAACATTGCAATCATGCTCATCATTCACATATTTCATGGAAAGCATTCTATGTAATTCTTCTTCTAGCACTTTCGCACAATTTTCCTTTCCATCATACTCACGAAAGATATTAAAAAGGTGAAGCGTATGAGACAAACTCAATTCCATTTTTTTGTAATTTTCTTTTATAGACTAACTAGTGCTAAAACAAGAAACAAAAAGATTCGATTGCAAGATCTAAAGATATACCCTCAAGCGCTAACCTCCCCGGCAACGGCGCCAGAAAAGAGCTTGATGTCTACTACACAACCTTCTTCTTGTAGACGTTATTGGGCCTGCAAGTGCACAGGTTTGTAGGACAGTAGCAAATTTCCCTCAAGTGGATGACCTAAGGTTTATCAATCCGTAGGAGGCGTAGGATGAAGATGGTCTCTCTCAAACAATCCTGCAACCAAATAACAAAAAGTCTCTTGTGTCCCCAACACACCCAATACAATGGCAAATTGTATAGGTGCACTAGTTCGGCGAAGAGATGGTGATACAAGTGCAATATGGATAGTAGATATAGGTTTTTGTAATCTGAAAGTATAAAAACAGCAAGGTAACAAGTGGTAAAAGTGAGCGTAAACGGTATTGCAATGATAGGAAACAAGGCCTAGGGTTCATACTTTCACTAGTGCAAGTTCTCTCAACAATAATAACATAGATAGATAATATAACAAGCCCTCGACATGCAACAAAGAGTCACTCCAAAGCCACTAATAGCGGAGAACAAACATAGAGATTATGGTAGGGTACGAAACCACCTCAAAGTTATTATTTCAGATTCGTACTAGAATAACACCTTAAGATACAAATCAACCAAAACCCTAATGTCACCTAGATACTCCATTGTCACCTCAAGTATCTGTGGGCTTATACGATATGCATCACACAATCTCAGATTCATCCAACCAACATAAAAGTACTTCAAAGAGTGCCCCAAAGTTTCTACCGGAGAGTCAAGAACGTGTGCCAACCCCTATGCATAGGTTCCCAATGTCACGAAACCCGCAAGTTGATCACCAAAACATACATCAAGTGGCACATGATATCTCACTGTCACCACAGATAATCACGGCAAGACATACATCAAGTGTTCTCATAAAAGACTCAATCCGATAAGATAACTTTAAAGGGGAAACTCAATTCATCACAAGAGAGTAGAGGGGGAGAAACATCATAAGATCCAACTACAATAGCAAAGCTCGGGATACATCAAGATCGTGCCATAGAGGGAACACGAGAGAGAGAGAGATCAAACACATAGCTACTGGTACATACCCTCAGCCCCGAGGGTGAACTACTCCCTCCTCGTCATGGATAGCGCCGAGATGATGAAGATGGCCACAGGTGATGGGATCCCCCTCCGGCAGGGCGCCGGAACGGGCTCCCGAGAGGTTTTTGGTGGCTACAGAGGCTTGAGGCAGCGGAACTCCCAATCTATCTTATGTTCTGGAAGTTTTAGGGTACGTAGGTATATATGGGTGAAGGGGGTACGTCGGAGGAGCTACGAGGGCCCCACAAGGCAGGGGGCACGCCCCCCACCCTCGTGGGCAGCCCGTATCTCCCCTAACATGCACTCCAAGTTCCCTGGGTTGCTTTCCTTCCAAAAATAACTTCTCTAGTTGATTTCGTTCCGTTTTGACTCCGTCTGATATTCCTTTTCCTCGATGCACTGAAATAGGCATAAAACAGCAAATCTTGGTTGGGCCTCCGGTTAATAGGTTAGTCCCAAAAATAATATAAAAGTGGATAATAAAGCCGAATATTGCCTAAAATAGTAGATAAAGTAGCATGGAGCAATCAAAAATTATAGATACGTTGGAGACGTATCAGATTGCCTCAGGGTTGATGATGAACAGTACAAAGGAAGAACAGCCTCACGAGAGGTGTTCCTGGGCTGGTGCGGTGAACTATTTGGGTGAGTTCGATCGCCTTTGGATCTGATGAGAACTCGATGCCCTTTACTGTGGTGGCTATCTCTATATATAGAGGCCCTGGTCCTCTTCCCAAATATTGAGCGGGAAGGGCGCCAACAACAGCCATTTTGAAGGGGAACATCTAGTACAAGTTATTCTGACTAAAGTTGGTCTTCGGCTGCCAAAGGCACTGGCGATGACGCCTTCTTGGGCTCCACAGTGACCTCCATCTTGCTGCTCTGCTGGTCTTGGTCTCGTTGCACTGAAATGGTAACCTTTGCTTGATGCCTCGGTACTCCATGCATGTGCTTGCCCCCTTTGCACCAAAGTGGAAACAAGGACACTGCACGGGCCGGTGCCGCCTGGTCTTGATCGTCATGGCTTGCGTCATGAGCACCTCGCCAGGTACCCTTGCCTTGATCTCTCCGCCTCCTCGTGAGCCGGCCTGGTGAGGCTGTTCCTGAGCACGCCTTGCGTCGTCCGCCCCACGAGGCTTGGCCCCTCGCGAGGGTCTTGAGCTTGAGTTGATGAAGGTGGGCCGTACTAGGCCACCCCTTGAGCCATGCCGCAGGCCGCAGGAAGGCAAGTCTGGGGACCATCGTTCCCAGAACGCCGATAGTCGTTACGCTCTCGGGTTTCGGTTACCCATTAACAGCCCGGACCAATTGGGATTTTCCACATGTAAAATTCTCAATGGCTAGAGGAACCACATGACGGCTCACCGTTGGGACAGATGTCATCCACTCATTGGACCGAAGGCGCCTATGATACGTCGACACGTGGCACGGCCCAACAGAGGCCCATTCCTGTGAAAAGGTTGGCCCGTTTGACTTGGTCAAAAGGTAGCGGGCCGGCCCACAGAAAAGCCTGTTAATGGCATGTTTGCATATAGCCCATTTACAGCCCGCTAACTCACAACCTGTTATGGCCTATCTGAATTAGGCCCAGCAGCGTCATCTGGGCCGTCCAATATGATCCCATCCCATTGTAACTTCCGGCCCATGTATGGCCCATGACGTCTTTCGGCCCATATGAAGCCCTTTGTAACTCTTGGTCCATTAACGGCTCGTGGTGAAACTGGCCCGTAATGAACAGTGTATCACTTTATACCCCTCAACAGCCCATTATTCCATTAGGCTGTTTCCAGCCCGTGTTATCTTTCAGCCTTCTTAGGGCCCATTTATTCTTGGGCTCATTTCCAGCATTCGGTTACTTACGGCACGTTACAGGCCTTTTCTGCTTGTGGGACATAAAAAAGAGGCCAAATGAGCCCAAGAAAAAAGAGGCCAAAGTGCCCAACAAAAAATAAAAAAAGAGAAAAAGAGAGAAGGGACAATGTTACTATGCTTTTCCACACTTGTGCTTCAAAGTAGCACCATGTTCTTCATGATAGAGAGTATCATATTTTGCAGTTTCATATATTACTAGTGGTAATTTTTCATTATAGAACTTGGCTTGTATATTCCAATGATGGGCTTCCTCAAATGCACGAGGTCTTCGTGAGCAAGCAAATTGGATGCACGCCCACTTAGTTTTCTTTTGAGCTTTCATATACTTATAGCTCTAGTGCATCTATTGCATGGCAATCCCTACTCACTCACATCGATATCAATTGATGGGCATCTCCATAGCCTATTAGTTTGCCTAGTTGATGTGAGAATTTCTTTCTCCTTTTTGTCTACTACCACCTTCCCTTCCACCCATAGTGTTATATCCATGGCTCACGCTCATGTATTGCGTGAGAGTTGAAAAAGCTGAAGCACGTTAAAAAGTATGAACCAATTGCTTGGCTTGTCATCGGGATTGTGCATGGTAAATACTTTGTGTTAAAAAGATGGAGCATGACAAGACTATATGATTTTGTAGGGGTAACTTTCTTTAGCCATGATATTTTGAAAAGACATGATTGCTTTTTAGTATGCTTGAAGTATTATTGTTTTTATGTCAATATTAAACTTTTGTTTTGAATCTTATGGATCTGAATATTCATGCCACATAAAAGAAAGATTTGATAAACATGTTAGGTAGCATTCCACATCAAAAATTCTGTTTTTATCATTTACCTACTCGAGGACAAGCAGGAATTAAGCTTGGGGATGCTTGATATGTCTCCAACGTATCTATAATTTTTATTGTTCCATGCTATTATATTATCCATCTTGGATGTTTTATATGCATTATTATGCTATTTTATATAATTTTTTGGGACTAACCTAGTGCCAAGTGCGAGTTGCTATTTTTTCCTTGTTTTTGTCTTTACAGAAAATCAATACCAAACGGGATGAAATTTTTTGAGGATTTTTCTTGGACCAGAAGACACCCAGGAACCTTCGGGAGGAGATTAGGGGGCCACAGATTGGCGACAAGCTCACAGGGCGCGTCCCAAGGGGTGCCCTACAAGCTTGTGGGCCCCTCGTGGCTCTCCTAACCCTAATCTTTGCTCTATAAATACCCAAATATTCCTTGTATACCAGAGGGCAAACCAAAAATACTTTTTCGCCGCCGCAAGCTTCTGTTCTCGTAAGATCCCATCTTGGGGCCTTTTCTGGCACTCCGTCGGAGGGGTATTCGATCACAGAGGGCTTCTACATCAACCTTGTTGCCCTTCCGATGATGTGTGAGTAGTTTACCATAGACCTACGGGTCCATAGCTAGTAGCTCGATGGCTTCTTTTCTCTCTTTGGTCTTCAATACAATGTTCTCCTCGATGTTCTTGGAGATCTATTCGATGTAATCTTCCTTTGCGATGCGTTTGTTGAGATCCGATGAATTGTGGATTTATGACCAGATTATCTATGAATATATTTTTAGTCTTCTCTGAACTCTTTTATGCATGATTAAGATAGCTTTGTATTTCTCTCTGATCTATTGATTTGGTTTGGCCAACTAGATTGTTTTTTCTTGCAATGGGAGAGGTGCTTTGTAGTGGGTTCAATCTTGCGGTGCTCATACCTAGTGACAGAAGGGGGAATGACACATATTTGTATTTTTGCCACTAAGGATAAAAAGGTGAGGTTTATTCATATTGATTGGATCTATCCCTCTACATCATGTCGTCTTCCTTAAGGCGTTACTCCGATCTTGTTAACTTAATACACTAGATGCATGCTGGATAGCAGTCTATGTGTGGATTAATAGTAGTAGATGCAGGCAGGAGTCGGTCTACTTGTCACGAACGTGATGCCTATATTCATGATCATTGCCTTGGATACCGTCATAACTTTGCACTTTTCTATCAATTGCTTAACAGCAATTTGTTTACCCACCGTGTGCGTTCTTTCAAGAGAGAAGCCTCTAGTGAAAACTATGGCCCCCGGGTCTATTTTTATCATGTTATTTTCAGATCCATAAAACCAAAAATAGAAAAATACCCTGCTGCAATTTATTTACCTTTATTTTATTTTGCACTTTTACTTACCTTTTAAACCTATCTCTATCAGATCTCATCCTTGCAAGTGACCTAAAGGGATTGACAACCTCTTTTTCACGTTGGGTGCAAGTATTTGCTTGTTTGTGTAGGTGCAATCATTGGGGACTTGTGTTCCGCCTACTGTATTGATACCTTGGTTCTTAACTGAGGGAAATACTCATCTCTACTTTGTTGCATCATCCTTTCCTCTTCAAGGGAAAAACCAACGCAAGCTCAAGAAGTAGCACATGGAAATATATCTCTGAATGGCTATGGAAATGCCATAATAGGTAGGTATGGTGGATGTTTTGAGGAATATATAAGGAGGCTTATGTGTGATAGAGTGTAGCATATCACGGGGTTTGGATGCACCCATGAAATTTGCACTGACTCTCGAGGTGAGAAAGGGCAATGCATGGTACCGAAGAGGCTAGCAAATTGCGGAAAGGTGAGAGTGTGTATAATCCATGGACTCACATTAGTCATAAAGAACTCACATACTTATTGCGAAAGTTTATTAGCCCTCGAAGCAAAGTACTACTACGCATGCCCCTAGGGGGATAGATTGGTAGGAAAAGACCATCGCTCGTCCCCGACCGCCACTCATAAGACAATCAATAATAAATCATGCTCCAACTTCTTAGCATAACGAGAGACTATACGTGCATGCTTCGGAATATCACAAACCTTAACACCAATATTTTTACTAAACCAATCATGCAGTAGTACCTCCCACATATTACCATCCCTATATCGCAAAACTATTTCAAGGAATCAAACCTATCATATTCAGTGATCTACAAGTTTTATGTAGGATTTTATGACTAACCATGTGAATGACCAATTCCTTTTAACTCTATAAATAGATATAAGTGAAGCATGAGAGTTTAATTATTTCTACAAAAGACTACGCTCTAATAAGTATAAGAGAAGCAGAAGAGCATTCTACAAATAATGGTTTTCTATATGTAGAGAAGCAAGCATCCAAACTTCAAATGATATAAGCGAAGCACATGAAGCATTCTATAAAGCCATACTCAAAAGATATAAGTGAAGTGCATGAAGCATTCTATAAATCAACCAAGGATTGTCTCATAGCAGCATGATGCATAAAAGAAAAGGGAAAAATAAACACAAAAGATGCTCCAAGAATTTACACATATCATGTGAACAAAACAAAAACCGAGACATACCGATTGTTGAATAAAGACTTACGGGGCATCCCCAAGCTAAGACACTTGAGTCTACTTGAATATTCACTTGGTGTGCCTTGGGCATCCCCAAGCTTGAGCTCTTGCTTCTCCTCATTCTTCTCATATCGATACCTCCTCGATCTTTGAACAATTCATCCACACAAAACATACCAAAACCTTCATGAGACTCATTAGTATAATAAAGCAAATCACCACTTTAAGTATTGTTGCAAACCCATTCATATTTTATTTTTGCATTATACCTACTGTATTCTAACTTCACCAAGTCTTAATACCCCCCCCCCCCCGATACAATCCATAGATTCATCAAAACAAGCAAACAACGCATCAAAAATAGAATATGTCGAAAACAGAATAGTCTGTAGTAATGTGAACATTGACCATACTTTGTAACTCCAAAAATTCTGAACAAAATAAATAAAATCAACAATTTTCATAGCAGTATTGTGTAAAAAGTTCAGAATCCTTTGACGTTCCAGTAAAAAAATGTAATTTCATGCACTACAACCAAAGTTTCTGTTTTTGCACCGCACATACCAAACAAGCAATCTAAACATCCTAAAGGCAAATCTTGGCGCATTATTTTTATAATACAATAGATTTGTACAAGGGGATAATTAGTTTTGTTGAAAAGTTTCTGTAATTCAAGATCCACAAAGTTTCCATGGGCATGAACAAAGTTCAATGCTAGCTCCTACTTCAACGATGCTCGTCTTTCTTACTTTCACTTCTCCTTTTGGAAAAGTTTTGGGTCACACAACAGAATAAATGACTCTCTAAAACTTCTGGGTTGTCTCCCTGGCAGTGCTTTCTTTAAATCAATTAAGCTAGGCATAAAGTGCTCAAGTAAATGATCCACCCGGATCCCAAGGTATATCAAAGCCAATTTTAATTAACAATGATTTGTAATTTAGTAGTGAGCACAAAGCAACATATATCATGCAATGACGAAGCCTAACTCTCTTCCTATGCATCGGCATGTCATAAAAGAACAATTCATGCACACCAAGTAAAGGTCAATGCATAGCATAAACGGTTTCTTGCAATTTTACCATATTGGAAGCATAGAGAAGCGGAGATGTAGTTCATCTCTCATAATAATTGCAAGTAGGAGCAACAAGCACATGCATATTATATTCATCCAAATCATCATGTGCACTAGTAAAATGCAACCCATCAATATAATCCTTAACAAGTGCAAACTTCTGCGATCTAGTGTAATTAGGAGAATTCAAAAGGATAATAGGACTATCATGCACGGGTGCAATAGCAACAATTTCATGTTTAACATAAGGAACTATAGCAAGTTCATCTCCATAAGCATAATTCATATTGGCATCATGCCCATAAGCATAGCAAGCATCAATTTCATCAAAAAGGGATATTTCAAATGAATCCAAGGGATCATAGCAATTATCAAAGCATTCATCCTTCGGTAAGTACGAGGGGAAATTAAACAATATATGAGTTCAAGAGTTACTCTCATTAGAAGGTGGGCAAGGGTAACTAATCCGCTCTTCCTCCTTTTTTCTTCGATCTCCTCGTCATCTTTTTCATCTAATAAGCTCACAGTTTTAGCAATTTCTTCTTCATAGATTCCTGTAAAATATTAGTCTCCTCTTCGACAGTGGAGGCATCCTCAATATATTCTTTAAAATAAGCATCAGAAGCATAGTTTCCATAGCAATATTTAAGTATGGCAAAAATTACAGATTTATAAAGAGTAACATCATACTTTTCAATCAAAGAAGCAATTTCATAGACACCCTTAAAAGCAACAAATTCTTCAATTTGTTCAATATCATAGTAACTATAAACACCTTTGGCATAAGAAGATAAGATTCCATTATCCTTAAACTCACATAGGTAGGGAAGGTGTTTTTAGGGCCTTCAGAACAACAAGTAAAATCATATATTTCGCATAATTCCAAGCATAGCATTGCAAATTATTAATATGATGCCATCAAAAGTTTCCTTTTTGAGACAAGCGGTGTTGCACAAAATAAGCATGCTCATCTAATGATTTCTCTCAACTAAGCTATTTGGGTTTTTAGCACGAGCACTAAGGGATCGAAGATGATCCAAGTAGAAAGCTTCAGCAGTATGATAGATTTTGGGTGGTTCTTCAACCATTGGGTTAGCAAGCACAACTAAATTTTTTTAGTATTTTGCATTTCCTACCCATAACTAAAGATAGAAAACAAGAGCACAAAATAAAATGTACTTGGTGATAAAGCAAACAAGCACACACGAGAATAACAACCCCACGCTATTGCTACCCGACAACGACGCAAGAAAAAGGTCTTGATAACCCACAAGTATAGGGGGTCAATTGTAGCCTCTTTCAATAAGTAAGAGTGTCTAACCCAATGACGAGCGAAAGGTAGAATAAATATTCCCTCAAGTTCTACCGACCACCGATACAAATCTACGCACACTTTAACATTCGCTTTACCTAGAACAAGTATGAAACTATTTTGTAGGCACAAAGGAATGGGTTTGCAAGAATAAAAGTAGATGTACTTAGTGAGAATAAACTACGAGTAATTTGCAAGATAATAAAAGTTAGTTGTTTAGTAGAAAGATTTTTGTAACACAAGAGAATGATATGTCCCTAGGTAATCGATACCTAGACCGGTAATCATTGTTGCAATTTTATATGAGGGAGAGGCATGAGCTAGCATACTTTCTGTACTTGGATCATATGCACTTATGGTTAGAACTCTAGCAAGCATCTACAACTATCAAAGATCATTAAGGTAAAACTAAGCCATAGCATTAAGTATCAAGTCCTCTTTACTCCCATACGCAACAACCCCCTTACTCGGGTATAACCTTCTGTCACTCTCGCCACCCACTATGAGAGATCATGAACGTATTGGAACACCCTACAGCGGGAATCCCTCACATTTGTGCGGCACGGAGGGCACCATAGGACAACACCGAAATAAAACATACAACTCAAACCAACCACAATCATCAATCAACCCATAGGACAAAAGAATCTACTCAAAACATCATAGGATGGCAACACATCATTGGATAATAATATGTAGCATTAAGCACCATGTTGAAGTAGAGATTACAGCGGGTAGAAGAGGTGTTACACCACTGCATAGAGGGGGAGAGAGTTGGTGTTGACGGCGGCGAAGTTGTTGGTGTAGATCGTCGTCATGATGGTTGCCCCAGCGGCGCTCTGGCACCACCTATGAGAGGGGGAGAGAGCCCTCCTCCTTCTTCTTCTTGCTTGGCCTCCCACTAGATGGGAGGAGGTTTTCCCCTCTGGTCCTTGGCCTCCATGGCACCCGGAGGGGCGAGAGCCCCTCCGAGACTGGATCTCTCTTTCTGTTCTCTTCTATTTTGCGTTCCCGTTTTCTGGCCTTTCACCGTTTCTTAAATTCCCGGAGATCCATAACTCTGATTGGGCTGAAATTTTAACATGATTTTTTGCGAATATTATCTTTCTTGCGGTGAAAGAAGGGTTGCAACCGCCTTATGAGGGACTCACAAGCCACCACAGCGCGCCCTACCCCCGTGGGCGCGCCTTGGTGGCTTCTGGGGCCCTCGAGCACCGTCTTGCGTTAATTCTTCTTCCCAAAAATCACATATATTCCAAAATAAATCTCTGTAAATTTTTATCGTGTTTGGACTTCATTTGATATGGATATTCTGTTAAACAAATAACATGCAACAAACAGGAACTCGAACTAGGCACTAGACCAATATGTTAGTCCTAAAAATAATATAAAATGTTGTCAAAAGTATATGAAAGTTGTAGAATATTGTCATGAAACAGTCAAGAATTATAGATACGACAGAGACATATCAGGAGTGGAAGCCGCTTTCGCCGCTACACCTTGAGTACACAGCAAAAGACGGGTATGTTAGTTACGAGTTGTACCGTAGGATCCTAATCATCAAGGATGGGCTACATCACCTTCTCCAACAACCATTGAGGGAACGGCTCCGCCCTCATAAGAACAAAGACGAGGGATCTTCGAGCGGCTGGAAGCGCCGGAAGGAAAAACGGGTGGGTGGTGAATTGCTAGAAAATTGGATGTGTACATTCAACTAGTAGTATCTAGTAGAATGTTAATTTAGATTGAATGAACATATGTTGTAACTATGATTGTTATTGCTCAAAGATGCAGTGCGTACTGTATTATTTATTTACGTTTAACATAGTGGTGTGCTGATGTACAAATGCATCGTACCTTTGGATGTCTAAATGCAATTAGTAAGTTAACTTCTATTGAGCGAACATATGTTATAACTATGGTTATACTAGGTCAAAGATGTCATATGTTATTATATTATACTTATCATACTTATTGTACAAAATGTGGTGCTATGTAAAAATATTTGATTGTATCACTGTTAACTTTTTGTAAAATGATTATTCAAGATTGGCGTGAGCACTTTCAGAAATATTTCTAAAGAACTTCAATATATCCATGTCCAGCTTTTTGGAAACAGTGCTACATAAATTTGATATTCCATTGCAGAAAACACTGAGAGCACTTTTAGTCTTGGCGCATTGAAAATAAAATAAGTCACACAGACACCATTTGGCATCAAACACTGTCTAAATATAGGAGAGCGCCTTGACTACAACACAGAGGCACGACCGTGACTCTTCTTCATCTACCGCCGTGACTCTACTGCATCTAAAACCGTGATTCTGCTGAAACTACCACCATGACTATATATACTGCATCCACGCCCGCTACTCTACTGCGTCTACCACTGGGCCTTGACTAGGTTCAAAGCCATGCCTCTCTCAGTAAACGTGTCAACTGAAATAATCAAAACACAGAGGCACAATTGTGGCTCTTGGTAATATAGCACCATACATCCACTAGGTTGACGAACCGTGCCTCTCCGACTAAACATGTTGGTGCACAAACATCGGGACGACAGACACACGGACGTGACTCTTTATAGTATAGCAGCATGCCTCCTCTAGCATCACAACAGTGCCTCTCTCAACAGAGATGTTGACAGAAAAAACATACGAAACACAAAGGCAAGGGACAAGCGGCAACACTAAACAAAATACTCAGCATATACATTTTCGAACACAAAAGCATGACCGTGCCTCGAATGTATGAATGAACGTGCCTCTAGTATCTTCATGACCCTGATTTGAGGTTGTACGTACCAAACGAAAACATTTGAAAGAAACAAGCACAGAGATGCTTCTAATTTATGTATAACCGTGCCTCCATTACCTACACGCATGTGCATCTCTGACTCGGAGGAAACATAGAGAAAACAAAGGCACGCCCGTGCCTCTAATTTATGTATAACCGTTCCTTTCATAAATTGACATATGTCCCAAAAAACATCTAAAACAAAGATACACAGCCCTGCCTCTTCTACATCCACAGTACAACAATGAACAAGTAGGTTTTATATATCTAAATAACATTATATTCTACCATAGATTTTTAAATAGCATGTGTTCTACTTCACAACCTATAATAAACATCACTGTGGCAGAAGACTGAAGATAACAACAAGCCTCTCATCATGCTCTTTGAAGGTTATGAGCACCAAGTTGTTTACTTCAATAAATGATGCCTGAAGAAAATCACTGAACCGTTGCTTCTTGAACACCATTCTACCACCCAAGCCAATGAAGTAGGAACAAGGAATGCTCACATATATATCATCATCGTGAGAATCCAAAGTAACTTCAAGAGTTAAAATGCCAGACCTAGGAGATGACACAAACTCCTTCAAACTCCTCACAACCATGCTAGGAATAACCTGACGAAAATACCAAGCTATTAGAAATAAACAAAATTAAAAAGCTATAAAAAAGATGAAATAAATATAAAACTAAGAAAGCTAAAGGAAAATAAATCTGACCATATGATGACCATTAACATTCATGGAATTAATCCTGTGAACAAAAGGACAACATAGTATGTAGTTGTCATCAAAGAGTCGTCGCGACATGAAATACATTTGCTAATAATTGAGATCGACACCACAAGTGTAAAAACAAGTGTCAACAAGTTCCTTCTCAGAGTCGCTCGGATCCTCAAGTGCTACAAAATCAAATTTCACTGGTTCAAGGGAATAGCAAATCATGTGACATGAAACATGCTAATACTTCCTTAAAAATAAACCTTACCAACACAGGGTAAAGGGGACAACATATCTCCACCCGATAAAAATCAACATCAATCAACGTTCCATAGTGCTCAAGCCTAACGGTTATTATATCACAGCGACGAAGACCATAATGAGTGACCAATCGTTCCCAGGAAGAACCATGAAATTTGCTACTCACCCGACCATGGTTAAACAGAACACCATACAATTCAATCTCACTAGAGTGAAGAGCAAGATCAGTATCTTTGTCACCCCTCCTTATGGCTAAAGCTCTACACTCCTCAATGTAACGAGCAAGATGAGCTCTAACACTGCATGAAACATACTGCAAAACAAATCAAAACAATCATCATAATCTGAAAAACAAGACCTAGAATACTTTCCATTCAAAACAACATCAGTTGCACCAAAAGAAATAAGTATGTGCCACCACAATTATTAACACCAAATATTGAACAAATATAAAATGTTATTCTTACAAACGCCCCGAACAACGCCGATCCAGAACCACAGTGAACAGATCAACAGAAGAATCAAAAGAGGAACAAGGGTCACCTGGCATAGGGCAAAAAGAAGCCATACCTACAAAGAACACAGTGGTTATTAAGAACTGATTGCACAAGTTGAGTTGAAAGTTGAGATTTGATAGTGTTGGAAGTCCCCACCCATAATCACCCCATAAATCTCCATTGCCAGGAAATATAATGGAAAATTAAAGGAAAACAAGCCAAAAATAGGGTAGCAATGAAGGCAGCCAGTAGGCAACGACGATGGCGGGAATGGCAAAGCGGCCATGGATGGCAAAGAAGGGCTGTCGTAAGCAGGCGATAACAGAGGTGGCAGCGACGCGCAGCGAGGACAGCAACGAAAGCGAAAAAGGAAGCAAAGCAAAAAAGCCAAGGCAGCGGCGACACAAGAGAGAAACAGATCCCAGACACTGATCAAAACTATATTACAAAACAGATCCCAGAAACCAGAAATCACAGGAGTGCCCCTCCATGCGACACAGAGCGCCCCGAAAAAGTCTCGGAGCGCTTGCGCGCGGAGCGCAAGCGCTCCCCGACTAACCTTTGCAGGTAGCGCTCCTCAACTAGTAATTTCGTTCTTTCCACGTCTCCTGAACTTTTGGATCAGATTTATTTCCGTTATTCTTTAATGTAAAGGGGTTAAGCTCCGTTCAAAAAAAATTCCACATCGATGTCACACAACCCATAATTAACAAACTATTTCAACTTCCACAAATTATTCGTACTGCATTTGCCTTCCATCATTCCTGCCACAACAACAGTTAGCTCTGGCCTCAAACAGAGGCCCAAGTCCAAGTTAACATCCTTATTTCGTCCAAATGACTCCTTTTTTCGCCGAGAAGTAAATAAGAGTTAATATAACTAGTAAAACAAATCTAAGATCCAATTACAACGCAAAGATGCTGCATCTGGACAGTGACCTAATTTTGCTGCATAAGCTCTCCTCCTAACCCTACAAATGCCCCTGCTCATCTCATGTTGCCTTCTCTCAGGACATCGATCATATCATATAATTTCTTGTCCGCCCCAGATCGTATCTGCAGTAGCAAAGCAGCAGTCAACATCAAGCTGACTCAAGAAAGCGCTAGGGAGAAAAATTTCAAGCAATCACATATTAACGATCCCGACCTTTGTGTGGAGAAACATGGCGGCATCAACAGTTCCCTCTGCGTATATTGAACGGCCACACACATTGTGCTGGAACTCAAATGACACTCTGCAATAATAACAGGGGCAATTGTTATGTACCGGAAGACCAAAGCTGCTGTGTACTAGGTAGGGTTGTAGGGAGGTAGGGGAAGGGCTCTCCCCTGAAGGCAAGACAGAAAAACTATTCTTCCAATTGCTTGCTTTTCATCACAAGGGGCCATCTCTTCCTATAGAGGGCTAAACGACCCAGGAAAGCATACCCTAATTTGCTTAAGGCCCGAGATAAAGAGATATTCCCAATTTAAAGGATAAACTACCTAACCGGGAGAATGGGGATCTTATCCCTTGACTGGGAGCTGCCAGGGTGGGGCCATGTACTTCCGTACATAATAGTGATTACTTCAGTTCATCGAACTAGACAAGTCCCCAAAGTCAAAACATATTCGCATCTTCTGAAAGAGAACTCACGTTTCATCAGGCGAAGTGAGATGGTAATTGTGAAATGCATGCCCTCCAAGATGTTCTTCCGGGACACCAACAATGGCAAGCTGCTCTTCGGGGTCCCTAACCAAGTTTACCTACACAACAACATCAAACCAGTGTGAGAAAACCATACAAAACAGCATATCTTTCTCCACATAAGCTCAGATGGCTCATGGCTGTGCTGCATTAGAAACAAAAGACCCAAGTATGCTTATGAACAACCGCATTCAAGACTACTGGATAAAACTACAATTCATATACTGTCCAAATCAAACTAAGATACTTTCAGGTTTGCCAATTGGAACTCAATGTGACATGGCTTAAATCAAACTAAGATACTTTCAGGCAAATTGGAACTTAATTTTTCGAGAAAACGCAAAAGAGCTTGCGTTTCATTGTATTGAAAAGAAGAGGGTTTAATAGTTACAATCCTCCCAGGAGGCGGTTACAGCTCGGGATGATAGTCAATGGGCGTCCCAGGTTTGCGGGATGATGGCTCTCAGCCCTAACGCGCCAGCGGCGGCCTCTTCCTTGATCTTTGCGAGCAGGTCGGCAACCAGGGGCGGCCATGGTTGAAGACGCAGTCATTGCGGTGCTTCCAAAGCATCCAAGGGACTAGCAGGACCGCACAAGCCAGGCCTTTGCGCATGGGCTTGGGCGCGAGCTGCCTTGCGGATTGCCACCAGTCATTGAGAGATGGCTCTCGATCAGGCGTGGGGCATGGGACTCGGAGCCAACTGAACACCTCGTGCCAGGCCTGCCAGGCGAAGGGGCAGGCAAGGAGGAGGTGGTTCATAGTCTCGGACGCCTGGTCGCAAAGTGGGCAGCGCGCGAGGTGCGGCAGGCCGCGGCGGGCAAGGCGGTCAGCGGTCCAGCAGCGATCCAGGTGAGCTAGCCAATGGAAGAACCTGACACGCGGTGGCGCCAAGCACTTGCAGGTGAGCTTCCACGCGTCACAGGCGATGGAGCCGTGGAATGTGGCGAGGTAGGCAGATCTGGCGGAGTAGGTGCCGTTCGTGCTCCACTTCCAGGTTAGGCGGTCTGGCTCCGCGGAGTGGTGTGCTCGATCTTGTGCCATAGCTGCAGGTACTGCCCAATCTCCTGTACTCCCACGACGCCCTGGATATCTTGCGCCCACCGGATGGCAAGGAGGCCGTCCGCCACGGTTCGGAGCTTACGACGACGTTTGGGGATGCACGCGTAAAGGTGAGGTGCAATCTCGCGGACGGAGCGCCCATCAATCCACCGGTCCTCCCAAAAAAGGGCATGTGTGCCGTTCCCAACCGACATGGTGGTAGAGGCAAAAAAGAATGCACGCTCGTCGTCACTGAACTACAGGTCCAGCCCGGCCCAAGCCCTGCCTTGGTCAGTGCGGCTGAACCACAGCCACCGTGTGCGTGTGCGGAGCGCGAGGCCTGTGCGCGCCAGATCGCGGACGCCCAGCCCGCCAAGAGAGATCGGCCTGGCGACGTGCTGCCAGTTGATGTGACAATTGCCGCCGTTAGCCTCCGCGCGCCCAGCCCAGAGAAAGCCTCGCTGGACCTCCTCAAGTGCCTTCAGGGTCTTCTTAGGGGAGGCAAGCACGAGCAGCTGATGGATAGGGATCGCTGCCAGGATCGCCTTGACAAACGTGAGGCGGCTCGCCTTGTTCATGAGGTGCGCCTTCCAGCAGGGTAGCATGCCAACGGCCTTGTCGACGACGGGCTGGAGTTGGGCAGCAATGGGTCGCCGCAGCGTGAGCGAGATGCCGAAGTATGTGATCGGCATCGCGACAATGGGGCATCCCAACAGGTCGAGGGCCGGCGCCTCGGATCAAGGTGGCGGAGCTCTTCGAGAAGTTGACGTGAAGGCCGGAGGCGCGCCCAAAGAGCTGCAGAATGCTCCTCACGGCGGATGTGTCGCCCATCGTGGGGTGACAAAACAGGACCACATCGTCCGCGTACAGCGAGACAGATGGGATCGTGCGTCGGGGGTGGAGCTGTTGCAGGATGCGCAACTCGGTGGCGCGACGTAGCAGGCGGCCTAGTGTGTCCACCGCGAGAACGAAGAGCTGGGGCGACATGGGGTCACCTTGCCGTAGTCCTTGGCGGTGCCAAATGGGCGGGCCTGGTTCGCCGTTCAAGACCACCTTGGTGCTGGCCGACGAAAGCAGGATCGCTAGCCAGCCCAGGAATCTGGCACCAAACCAATATTGGCGCAGGACGTCGAAGAGGAACGACCAGCTGATCGAGTCGAAGGCACGAGTCAGGTCCAGCTTCAGCAAAAAGCGCGGCGCGCCTAGCTGGTGTAGCAGGTGCACAGACTGTCGTACGAGGACGAAGTTGTCATGCAAGCTTCTTCCCAGGATGAACGCATTTTGGCTCGTGCTGACGAGAGCGTTAAGCTTGGGCGCAAGGCGGAGCGAGAGGACCTTGGCAAAGATCTTGGCAACAAGGTGGATGAGGCTTATGGGCCTGTAGTCGCCGAGGCCTCTGGCGTCCGCGCGTTTCGGGAGTAGCATGAGGAGCGCCTAGTTGAGGCAGCTGAATCCACACCCTCGCAGCTTGTAAAGCTGCTGGAAGACAGCAATGAAATCATGTTGGACTATGGGCCAACATGCGCAAAGAAACTCGGCGGTGAATCTGTCGGGACCAGGGGCCTTGCGCGCGAGCAGGTGCATAACAGCGTTCCATATCTCCTCGGCGTCAAAGGGGGCCTCAAGGTCGTCCAAGTTGACTGGCGTGATCAGTGCCTCAAGCTCCAGAGCGCACTCGCGGGGTGGCGCAAAGCCCAGGAGTCCGTCGAAGTATGCATGCGTCGCGGCGGCCATGTCGCATGGGTCCGTGACCGCATGCCCGCCGACCACAAGGTTGTGGATCCTGCTCTTTTGTCGTCGATACGTGCATTGTCGGTGGAAGAAGGACGTGTTGGCCTCCCCGTCCTTGAGCGAGGCGAGGCGGGAGCGCTGCCGGGCAATAGTTCGCTCGATCGCGGCGAGGCCGAGATAGGAGGCCTTGATTTGCCGGCGCAGCCAGTCCTCGTGGGGAGACAAGACTCTGTGATCCTGCGCGGTGTCGAACTTGAGGAGGAGCTCCCGAGAGATCGCAAGCTTTAGGCGCACATTTCCCACCGTTTTGGCGCTCCAGCTTGTGAGCCCACGCGAGGTTGCTTGCATGCGCAGCATGAGGCGGCGGAAGGGGTCCGCGTCGCTCACGGATTGCCAAGCTGCCTCCACGGTGTCATAGAACCCGTCTATGCGCATCCAGAAGTCCTCGAAGCGGAAGCGGCGATGAGCCGCGGCACCGGCGAGCAGTCAAGCAGCAAGGGATTGTGGTCGGAGACCGAGCGAGGCAACGGAGGTGGCATTCACCATGCAACTCCTCCCACTCGGCGGTGCAAAGGACACGGTCAAGGTGGACCAGTGTCGGGGGTGACTGCTCGTTTGACCACGTGTAGCGGCGACCCATCATGCTTCGGTTTAAATTCCCGTTGTTCTTATCTTCCTCGCGATATATGAGGTTGAAATCCCCACAAATCATCCAAGGCCCGGAGAAATCCATGCGTATGTCGCGGAGCTCCTGCAGGAAGGCGATCTTGGCCTCGTCCGGCTGCGGTCCGTAGACCACGGTGATCCACCACGGTGTGCGAGCGCCGAAGGGAGTGGAAACACGGGCGGTCAAGGCGTTGGCGGTGAATAGGGGTCGGTGATGACTATCTCCCTACTCTTCCAGGCCAACAGGATGCCGCCACGGGTTCCTTGCGCGGGCAGGTACACGTAGTCATCGAATTCCGAGCCGAGGGCTTCGAGGACAGCCGACGAGCAGATCAAAGCCATCTTAGTTTCTTGCAAACAGACGAGGGATGCGTTGGCGGTTACAAAGCGACCTGACAGCAGTATGACCGTGCGCACGCGTTGAGGCCACGCATGCTCCATATCAGGATTTTGGGGCTGTGCTCCATGGGGACGAGGGCGCAGCTAGGCCTCGATCGGGCTGCCCGCGATCACCGTGGTGATTGGCGTGACGGCAGGATTGGCGGGGAGCTCGCGATCCACCAAAGCGACGATGGCCGATAGGACCGACAGGGGGATGGGCGCTGCAAAGAGGCCGTCGTACGCCTTCATCTCAGCGGTTGTGATCCTCTGGTTGACACCAATGACACCGAGGGTGCACAGAATGTGGACTTGGGCACGGCGCTCGGCCGTGGGGGGGCGACAGACTTGTGAGCTGCGGTCGAGGCCGATCGCCCGCGGCGTGGGGAGAAGTTGGGCGGGCATCTCCGAGGCCGCTTGCCAGGGGTCGGGAGGGCAGCATCGATCCGCTTGGTAGCCGCAGCGAGGAAGTCGCCAAGTGTCCATGTCGTCATGGCGGCCGCACGGGGGCGGGACCGGCGCATCGTGATGGGAGGCGAGGCGAAGCGCGTGGCCGGGCTTGGAGTAGCAGGGCACGCCGCGTGGGCGGCGTCATCTACGAGCGCGCCATGTTGGGCCTCATGCCCCACCTCGACAGGCTGGTTCGCATGCTGGGCCTCATGCTGGGCTGTGGGGGGCTGGGCCGCGAGGGGGCCCGAGGCGGGGTCCTTGATCAGCACGCCATAGGCGGGGTCCTCCAGAAGGGCTTGGTCGCGGGCGGCATGCAGGGTGGGCTCCAGCGGGGGGATCTCTCCGTGGATCGGTCAGCAGGTGACGCGGGGCGGGCAGGAGGGGGCGGAGGCGGGGCCCTGCTTTGCCCCAAGAGCGGATCAGGCACGGGGACCGAGGCCTGTGACTCTGGGACCTCGTTGTCCAACGATAGGCGGTCCGTGGAGTCATCCCGATCCACATGCGCGCTGGGATTGGCCACTTCTGGAGCAGCCGCAGCATGGGCGAGGTCATCCACGCAGCACGATGGGGCCGGCCTGGCTGGCGTTGTAGTGTTGAGGCGCACAGCCAAAGAGCCAGAGCCAGCAGGCGTCATGACGCGCGTGTCGGGGCACGCAGGGAGGCCACACGGCGGGGAAGTCGTAGGGGCGCAGTTTTGGCGGTACTGGACACTCTTGTCGCCTTCCGGCGCTTTCCGCCCCGCTTTCCCCTTTTGGAAAAGCGACGAGGGCGGCTTTGCCCGTTGGCAGTAGGCCAGGGGTCCATGGTACGGCTTCCAGGGCGCCTCGACAACGGCGCCGCATCGACCGTACGGCGACGGGAGGCAGCCCAGCCATCATCAACAGTGACACCATCAGCCCGGCGGGCGGGAACGAGGGAGCTCCAGCCAGTGCAGTCGACGGCTATGCCATCGGCGCGGCCACCGTGGTAGCCGGAGGTCCGTCGTCGCTTGCGGCTGCGGCTTGCGTCGTGCCCGCGTCCAACATCCCCATCGTGCTCACCCGGTGCGTCGTCAGTCGCGGCCGTGGCGGGCAGGGGGGCGCAGCCACTTGGCCAGCCGGAGCGTTGACGATCGAGATAGACACGGGGTAGACGAGGGTGCGGATGGTAGGCGGGCCATGGTCGCGGGCGAGGACAGACTCCACGATCTCGAGGGTGGCCGCCCGGCGGATCGAAGCCGGGTCGCGGGTGCGCGCCGTCAACCGGAAGGTGGCTAGATCAACGCGGGAGCGCGTGCTCGGGTGGAGCCGCTCAATCCAGCAGCTGCTGCCGAGGAGGTGTTCTGCCGTGGACAGGTGCCAAGCCTGCGCAGGGATGCCGCGGAGCTCCAGCTGGACGTTGAGGTCAAGGGAGTCGACGACGGCATGCGCAAGCTTGCTCCAAGGGTGGATCGACTGGGTGAACCCGGGCCCGTTGATGAAGTGGTCGCCGGCAAGGCGGTCCATGAGCTCGCGGGTGGAGAGGATGACGAGGAAATCCTCGGGGTGGTGCGCGTGGATGGTGAAGTCGCTGGGCTGGAGGCGGAGGGAGGAGTACAAAACCTCCTCGACATCCCCAGGAGCGACCACCGGTCCGGTGCCGGTGATTGAAACGACCATCCCACGGCGAAGAACCACCTCGGCCTCCTCCATCTCCACAAAATGTGACAGGATGACGCGTACCGGGTCGACAGGTGGGGCGGAAGGCGCTGGTGGGGTTGGTGAGTTGCAGCGCGGCGCTCCGGCGCCGGCACGGAGGGGGCAGCCTGTATTTTTAAGGCGGTAAGGCGAGGCGAGGCGCTGGGGGGCGCCTCACTGCCTAAGTGGTAAGGCATAAGGCGAGGCGACGCCTTGGACACATACATATATAATAGATGGCAGCCAATTAGGAGATTTAACTACTAGCATTGACATCATAAATTGTACATACATATATAACAGATGGCAGCCATTTAGGAAATTTAACAACTAACATTAACATAATTAGTTGTTGCCAAATCATAGGCCTCAAATCATCTTCTGTATATGACAGAAAGGCGCCTTTGAACTTCAGCTTCATCCTTCTCATCAATATATCGCTCCATAGCTTTAAACTTTCTAGTGTTTAAGGATTTGCGCATCTCTATCCTAATCTCCGTAGATGCCTTGGGACACATATCTGCATCACTACAACCCCCAGAAAGGTGTTGCTTCAGCCTTCTCACTCCAGCATGGACTATCTTGCCACACAATGTACACAGGAGTAAATCTTTCCTCTCTAAATCTGGCCAAAACCCATACTTCCAAACTGGATCATCTGATGTAGCTCTTCTCCTAGGATCCATCAGAGCAGGGACACCTCGCTGCTGCAGCAACATTGAGAAAAGACCCAATCAACCGTCAAAGAGAGAAGAGCCAAATCACTAGAGCAAGCAGACAAGCATGGGGAAGGAGAGAATCGATGGTGGGGTTGCTGCCTTGTGGATGGAGAAGCAGATTTGGGAGCAAACAGATGTAGAGGAGCAGGCAAGCAGCCAAGCACATCTACAGATCTACCTACAATGCAGGAAGAAACAGAGTACTAGGAGGGGTAGAAGAAAATTCAGAGGAGGCCGGGGTAGAAGTGAGATGAGAACGGGAGCCACACCTTGCTATTGCGCCAGAGTTGGAGGGAGAGCTAAGCCCGGCGAGGGGGGGCACAGATCGGAGCTGTAGAGGAAGGAGCCGCCGCCAAAGGTCAGAGAGGAGAGAAGGAAACCCTATCGGGTGGATTGGACGATTGGTTCAATCCTCTCAGTCCCGCCCTTCGCCTTATACCTGTTCGCACTCGCGCGCGAGCCCAAAATTTCCAGCGAAAGCTTCCCGCATGGGCCACTCTTTCCCGCCTGGAAGCAGCCCATGGCGTCCGATCTGGCCCAAGGCGCCGCCCTACGCGCCTAGGCGGACGATTCAGACGCCCTAGAATCTAAAGCGGACGCTTTACGACGATGTGTAAGGCAGGTTCGACGCCTTGCCACCAGAGGGCGCCCCGACGCTAAGGCATCGCCTAAGCGACGCTTCACAAACGCCTTAAAAACAGAGGGGGGCAGCCACAACAGCGAGGGCAGCGCGCAGAACACCCTTGTGGTACTTCCTGCAGTCACGCGAGCCATGGCCGGGGTAGAGGCAGCGACGGCAGCGGATGTCGTTGGGGCAGTCGCGCACAGGGTGGCCCGGGTCGAGGCAGCGGAAGCAGAGGCCGGCAGTCGCTCCGGGGACGGGCTGCGACTGCCCTGCGGCTGGGAGCTCGGGCGGCGGCGCGCCACGCGCCACGACGTCGATTCCTGCGGCGCGGGAGCTGGAAGCCGTCCGCATCCACCACCGGGGCGCCATGGACGCGGTGGACCTCGGAACAGGGTCCCAAGCGGGACGCGGCAGGGGCGCGCCGGGAGGGCGCGAACGGTCCGCGCGTCACGGCAACGTGGCCGCGGTGGGAGGCGGGCTCGGCGGGAGAAGGGGGGTCCGAGCCATGTCACTGTAGGACCGCGTCGAGGCTTCACTGTCGGAGTCCATTCAGCGTCGCGGGCTCACGAAGCCGAGGTCGAGGTCGCCGGAGCTGCCACTCGGGGGCGCCATGGCAGGGGAGAGGGGGCGGGGAGGGAGGGCTACCTGGGTGCTCGCCAGCGGCGGGGTTAGTTGGAGGTGCTGCGCTAGGCTAGGAGGAGCACGGGAGCAGGGCACGGGAGCCAAATTGGAACTTAATGTGACATGAAGTCTAAATAAAGCACCAAACTCCTTAGGAGGTTAACAGGTTGTTGTTCAATATGATAATCTATGACTGAAATTTGCATTACGTGGTGTGTAAAGTTCCAACTGGGACACTGGGACAGGTAACTGGTAAACTAGATCAAATGCCCAAGTAGATGACTTTTGAAATGGCACTTGAGATGCATACATAAATCTTAACTATTTTATAGATCATAAATGGCAACCCTTCAAAACTAATCATAAATCAATAAAGTCAGAGATAAGATTTCTTGAAAAGGAGTGCAGGATGATGGTTTGCTGAATTTGAAAAGTTCTCTTAAGTTCTTGAAGGTACCTCGTCTAAGTCGAATGAGACACCCAACTTCTGAAAGCAAGAGATTACAGCTTTGGCAGTGCCAGAAACATCCAATTTTGTCGCTTGATGAGACTCCATTACCTATGGAAGTGTGTTAGTTTGATATTTAAAAAAGGGTCATTGGTGTCAGCACTGATACGAAACAAAAAATGATGTAATTAGGCATTCAGAAGAAAGAAAAGCAGTATTCATATATGGAGGCAAATAAGAAAATCTCTAATCATCTGAGTTACACTTGCTGGCTGAACAATATTAAACCACCACACAGGACATTTGGACTAAATGAAAAGTATCATATTCTCTAATTCATACAAGTATGTTACTTATATATTAGCACAACGCCCTGCGTCGCTACGGAATAAAAAAAATAACACGCATGTTTAAGAACATTATGTTATTGGTTGGGCCAGATCAGACCACAGATAATTATTAGTTCTCATCCCAACTCTTTGTGCCAAATCCAGTGATGGTCCAAAGATGAATGGACCGCCATCACCTATTCACATCTTTATAAGAGTTGCTTGTGCCAAATTGGACCACAGATAAGTATTAGTTCTCATTCCAACTTTTTGTGCCAAATCCAACAGGTGATGGTCCAATGATGAACGGACCGACATCATCGAATCACATATTCACAAGAGTAATGATTTGTGCCACTTTTGGAACAAACGATTGGATTGGATATCTTTATTCATACAAGCTGGTAAAATCTATGTGAATGACATTAAGAACATATGTAGAGGCGATGGAAGCATAATAAAAAAGTAGAAACAGCATAACTGACAGAGCACTTTGGTCATTTAAATAAACGACAGCAAAGCTGTGTGATGTCCATTATTTTATTCCTAGCAGAGAAGAATAGTTGTGATGTATGTGTCTGGGATGTGATGGTGGGCAGTGGCATTAGTCCTGCATGCTCACATGTTCAGTTCAACTTGCATCAGAGTTTTAAACACAAGAGAACCTATCACAGAACCCACAGGTCTTTCAAAACTCGTGCATATAAATAATATAGATAAGTGGTTCAAAATTTAATAAAAATTTAAAGAACAGTTCTGAAGTTGTGTCTGTGTGCATTTGCATCTCGCAGGCTTGCAATCCTGTCCCCGTCAATGTTAATAACCCTTTTAGATGAAGCAAGAACGGATAAGATAGTAGGTATACATACCCAAGGTGTTTCAACTTACAATGGCGACATATTTACCATGCGTCAGAAGATAAATTTGTTAACATACTGGATATAAACTGTTTCCAATTAATAAAAGATACCCCTGCTCCTAGCTCCGAATTTCCAGTGACAATCCAGTAGCTACTTTCCCTCCTTATTACTGTGGCATGTCAGCTGATCAGCTGCTGTTAGAATAGCTTTTCATATATATTCCACCACATTGGCTTGTAGATATTTTACTAGTTGCTACGTCAAGTTAACATCTCTGCACCATCTCACGACTCCTTAATAATGTAACTAAGGATAACTCTGCATATCATGACAAGTACTGAGCCCATAATGAACACAACCCATGGCAATCAAGGACGACACCAAAAATTTGTTAAAACAGAGAATACAGAACGAAATCATGATTTTTTATTGTGAAGATTAATGGATACCTCTAGTTTGTAACCTGCAAATGCACCAGGGAATTTCTCTGCCATGATTTCCATGGCAGCAAGGAAAGCAACAACCTAATAAGAAGTTACAGTGTCAATAAGGGAACGATCAATGCATTGACCAGGTCATGAAAATAATTATACCTGCTTCCCCATTTGTGGAGATATCACAGCATAAACATTCGCATCCTGCACAGTTTTGTTCAACAGTTGCCTATTTCCACCAGTTGTGCCCATTACAAATGGCAAGCCAAGTTTGCAGTAAAGTTCAGCATTGGCTGCAAGCCAAGTCATGATCAATAGCAGCAAAAACATGGAGCAAATAATGTACAAACAAAGAACATCCAAGCAATGGGCAGAATTGCAGACAAATTGCTTGCCTAACCATGAATAAATAATCCCTCAATATTCAAAAAGAATCCCTCAGTTCGTAAATAGACGGGTTTTTAGATACGGGCATGGTCTCTAATAGGCAACTTTGACCATCACTGCTCGTAAATAGACACCGTTTTAGACATCACAAGGGATTAAGTATATGAATTCACAATAGTACAATGGAATATAAACTATTGTCTACAGTGTTATATTTGTATCTAAAGGAAAAAAACACTCAGTTGTCCAGTAGAAATTACTAATATGCTTACCATTAACAGCATCAGGCACTGTGTAGTCAACAACTACCATATCTGGGTAGTCCTTAGCAATGGAACGGAGAATACGTTCACTTTCAGATGGATCATGAATATGAATATCTCTGTCACAGATGTTGAGCTTTCCATCAGGAACCTCTATTGCACTGAATGACACCGGAACTAACTGAAGACCAGCAGACACAGCTGCTTCAGCAACAGACTTCCCCATTTTCCCGGTGCAGCTGTTCACCTATAAATATAAGTGCACTGGGTCAAATATAATATATGCTTTCTCCTGCCATGTGTATCGTATTAGCAATTCAACTTTGCTTTACTGAAATGCTGGAAGTAATTGGGATATGTTGAATGGATAAACTCAATAATGCCAGAGCTTAGAGTCAGTAGAGAAGATTTTAATCAAGGAAGAGAATTTCAGTAAGCAGACATAATTTAGGATATTGAATATGAAAAGTTGAAAGCAACAACAAAAGTTAAAACAGCAACCACAAGATCTTAATGCAATCCATTGACCATAGTAATTGAACGTCGACCAGGTCATGCTTCTGTTTCGTGGTTTCACTTGTCCATCTTTACATAGAGCTATACTATGAAATTAGTTAATGGGATGTTATTTCTATACTATACTTCCTCCGTTCCTAATTACTTTAGGCCTCCTTTGGTTCATAGGATAGGAATAGGAAAAAAATAGGAAATGAGATGACATGTATCTCAACTCCTATAGGGAAAGAGATGTCACTTGATTCATAGGAGAGGAACTTTTTCAATGGGTCTAGGCTAATGTTTTTTTTTCCTTTGAAATGTGAAGGATTCGTTCCTATCCTACATAGGAATAGGAATCCGTTCCTACAAACCAAAGGGCTCCAAAGGGATTTTTCCTACAAAATTCATCTAAACCAAAGGAGGCCTTAAGTTCTAGCTTTGTCTTAAGTCAAACTTCTTTAAGTTTGAACAACTATATGGAAAAATATGCTGACATTTACAAAATCATATATATATAGTACGAAAATAGTTCATGGCTAATCTAATGAAATTATTTTGGTGTTGTAAGTGTTAATGTAGTTTTCTATAAACTTGATCTAACTTAAAAAATGTTGACTTAGGACAAACTAGAACTTCAACCAATTTGGAATGAAGGTAGTACATAGCAGACAACTTCAGTGAAGTGGCTAGCCCCTAAAGACATGTTCCATGTATGAATAGTTCTTCAGGCTCTTGTTTGCAAAGTAATATCTGAGAAGGCAGGGGCTGACCAGCTTTATCGAGCTTGCCTTTTAATAGTTCCACGAGAGACCTGGCAGAGAGACTACACTTTCATGGGCTCAAAATGGAAGTCCAATTCTATAACTGGAACCCACCAAGCCTTGATTCTGGTTTTCCTTTTTTTTTTGCAGCTAAAACACTGGTCTCTTCTGCTTTCAATAACTGTACCACTAATTGAATATCAGGTATCCACTCAGTGTTGTTATCCTGGAGTACCTATGGAACTCTGACCACACCTATATAACTTCGGTTAAATTTGCTAAAGCGACTGTTGCAGAATGAATACAACGGTGATCATGCCCATTTCAAAATAGAATATAACAGGTGCGGTGTCACATAAGCAAACAATCACAAGTCCAACATACATAGCAATCAATAGACGCAAGTTTAATAATTTTAAAAGAACAAAGTTCTTGATGAATTCAAGATTTCAAGCGGGCAGATCCTATCCTTCTCCATCGGAGCACTAAAAGTGTTTGCAATGTCACTCTGCACAGGAATAAATGAACGGTATGGTTCACAATTAGTCCATGTCAGCTCATTGCCAACATCGCGTCAAAATGTATGATGCTGTATGCCCAAACCGTGAGGCTCACGTTAGTCAGGTTTGCATATCGCCATACCCATATGCTAAACAATCGATTTTATTTTTATTTTATGGATTCACTAAATAAGTATACCAAACTGAAACAGTCCTGCAACCACCAACGCATATATTGATTTAAAACTGAAGCAACAAAAGATATCCAAATACGCAGTGCCACATGAACCTAAATAACAATAAAATTAAACAGTGATGAATACGGCTTAAATCTCAAATCCGCAATCGTACCAGTATCGGGAAAGAGAGCTTGCGAGGCGCCGCGGGGGAGCTCTCGCGGCTCTGGGTGGCAACGGCGTTAGTGACCGAAAGCATCGCCACTGGCAACCGCCGCCTTGGCGTCGCGGTCCGGATTGGAGCGCAGAATTGCTGGTGCTGGCGGACCGAATGCCGCTGCGACGCGACGGCGGCGGGGTGAACAGCGAAGGCAGCGGAGAGCATCTCCGTGCGTTTCGGGAGAAGGTGGTCGGAGGAGGGCGGGGGAGGGGGAGGGGGGAAGAGCGTGGTGCGCGGCGGCTGGGCTGTGCTGCGCCGCTGAGCTTTCGTCTAGGGTTTTAGCCTTTCGGGGTCAGGGTGGAATGGGCGCTTGCGTTTGGGTCCGTTGTATGTTTTTCTTTTCTTTTTTTCTTTTTGTGAGTGTGAGTAATAAAACGGACCGTTGGTTCATAAATTTGGAGGAAAAGAAGTCCCTGAATTTAAAAAACGGCTTTGCTAAATCTTATGTGCCTGAAAATTTCGCTTGTGGCGGTCGATTCTTGACAAGACCGAAAACGACAACGTGGCGAGCACTAGCGAGGAGCGTCGACTCTGGCGAGGCCGAACCGGGTCCTCGCCGAAGACGGGGACAACACAGCGAGTTGCAGCTTCTTCGAGGCAGAGGCAAGAAGAGGGTTGACTAGTGTGGGTCGGAGATGCAGGGTCATCATCTACATTGAAGAAGGGAGATGCTTAGAGGGATGTTCAGGAAGGTGAAGGGGGAGGGGGAGAGCGTGACTCAAGACCCCATGCGTTACAACTGGAGAGAGAAAATACCACATACCCCTAGCAAATAAGTATGGCTCAAGACCCTAATGGGTCCACGTCCTTTATTTTAATATGGTATCTCATTTGTGTATGTCACTTATCCTTCTTTCCATCCTCACTAATGGCGCCTCAATGCTCACACAATCATAATCCATTTGAATGTGGTCTATCCTAAGGCGTCACTCTCTCTTTCGGCATAAGATGGGAAATCTGCTTTTTTTTCTATGAGGTTTTTGCCGAGGCGTGCATGTGTGGTTATCGATGGTTTCTTTCGACTCCAACCTAGCTTGCTAAGGTGTTCCGAATCGGCGCCAATACGAAATAAAGATGAATCATGCGCTATTAATTAAAGTTGCAAAGTGAATAGCATTTTAAAGGTTGGTTGCAAGTGTCTTGCAGTGTGAACGATGCTTTTTAAGGAAATATGCCCTAGAGGCAATAATGAAGTTGTTATTTTATATTTCCTTATTCATGATAAAGGTTTATTATTCATGCTAGAATTGTATTGATCAGAAACCTCAATACATGTGTGAATACATAAACAAACATAGTGTCCCTAGTAAGCCTCTACTAGACTAGCTCGTTGATCAAAGATGGTTAAGGTTTTCTAACCATGGACATGAGTTGTCATTTGATAACGGGATCACATCATTAGGAAAATGATGTGATGGACAAGACCCATCCATTATCTTAGCATAATGATCGTTCAGTTTTATTGTATTGCTTTCTTCATGTCAAATACATATTCCTTCGACTATGAAATTATGCAACTCCCAGATACCGAAAGAATACCCCGTATGCTATCAAACGTCACAATGTAACTGGGTGATTATAAATATGATCTACATGTATCTCCGAAGGTGTCCGTTGAGTTGGCATAGATCTAGATTAGGATTTGTCACTCCGAGTATCGAAGAGGTATCTTTGGGCCCTCTCGGTAGTACACATTATAAGCTTGCAAGCAAACGACTAAGGAGTTAGTCACGAGATAATGTATTACGAAACGAGTAAAGAGACTTGCCGGTAATGAAATTGAACTAAGTATGAAGATACAGACAGTCGAATCTCGGGCAGGTAACATACCAATGGACAATGGGAATTACGTATGTTGTCATAACAGTTCGACCGATAAAGATCTTCATAGAATATGTAGGAGCTAATATGAGCATCCAGGTTCCGCTATTGGTTATTAACCGGAGAGGTGTCTCAGTCATGTCTACATAGTTCTCGAATCCGTAGGGTCCGCACGTTTAACGTTCGATGACGATATAGTATTATATGAGTTATTTGATTTGGTGACTGAATATTGTTCAGAGTCCTGAATGAGATCACAGACATGATGAGGAGTCTCGAAATGGTCGAGAGGTAAAGATTGGTATATAGGACGATGGTATTTGGACACTGGAAATGTTCCGGAGGGTACTGGGTACATAACGGGTCATCAGAAGGGGTTCTGGGCACCCTCAACAAAAGATATGGGCCTTATGAGCCAAGAGGGGAAACGCACCAGCCACAAGGGCTGGTGCGCCCCCCATATGGGTTGCCCAAGGTGGAGAAGGAAAGGGGAAGGAGGAAAGGAAAGAAAGGGAATAGGATTCCCCCTTCCTTCTCCCTCCCCCCTCTTTCCTTCCCCTCTCATATATATGGGGGGCGCGCGACTTGGTAGGAGCCCAAGTAGGATTCGGTCCTACTTAGGGCGCCTCCTGGCCTCTCCCCTCCCCCTCCCACCTATATGTTGGGGAACGTAGCGGAATTTCAAAATTTTCTACGCATCACCAAGATCAATCTATGGATATTCTAGCAACAAGAGAGGGAGAGGATGAGCATCTTCATACCTTTGAAGATCGCTAAGCGGAAGCGTCACTAGAACGCGGATGAGGGAGTCGTACGCGCGGCGATTCAAATCGCGGAAGATCCGATCTAACGCTTGAACGAACGGCGCCTCCGCGTTCAACACACGTACATCCCGGGGACTTGATCCAGCAAGGGGAGAGGAGAAGTTGAGGGAGAGCTCCGGCAGCACGACGGCGTGGTGGTGGAGCTTGCAGTTCTCCGGCAGGGCTTCGCCAAGCACTACGGAGGAGGAGGTGGAGTTGGAGAGGGGGAGGGCTGCGCCAGGGGAAGGGTCTGGCAGCCCCCCCCCTACTATTTATAGGGGGAAGGGGAGAGCGGGCCGGCCCCCTTAGATCTCATCTAAGGGAGGGCGGCCAAGGGGGGGACTTGCCCCCCAAGATGGTGGGAGGCACCTTGGGCCCTAGGGGGGCGCACCAGCCCACTAGGGGGCTGGTTCCCACCCTTGTTCAGCCCACTAAGTTCCCCGTGGCAGGTGGACCCACCCGATGGACCCCCGGACACCTTTCGGTGGTCCCGGTACAATACCGGTAACCCCCGAAATTATTCCGGTGACTGAAACTGGACTTCCCATATATAAATCTTTACCTCCGGACCATTCCGGAACTCCTCGTGATGTCCGGGATCTCATCCGGGACTCTGAACAACATTCGGTAACTGCGTACTAATTCCCATATCAACTCTAGCGTCACCGAACCTTAAGTGTGTAGACCCTATGGGTTCGGGAATCATGTAGACATGACCGAGACAGCTCTCCGGTCAATAACCAACAGCGGGATCTGGATACCCATGTTGGCTCCCACATGTTCCACGATGATCTCATCGGATGAACCACGATGTCGGGGATTCAAGCAATCCCGTATACAATTCCCTTTGTCAATCGGTACGTTACTTGCTCGAGATTCGATCGTCGGTATCCCAATACCTCGTTCAATCTCGTTACCGGCAAGTCACTTTACTCGTTCTGTAATGCATGATCCCGTAACTAAATACTTAGTCACATTGAGCTCATTATGATGATGCATTACCGAGTGGGCCCAGAGATACCTCTCCGTCATACGGAGTGACAAATCCCAGTCTCGATCCGTGCCAACCCAACAGACACTTTTGGAGATGCCTGTAGTGTACCTTTATAGCCACCCAGTTACGTTGTGACGTTTGGTACACCCAAAGCATTCCTACGGTATCCGGGAGTTACACAATCTCATGGTCTAAGGAAATGATACTTGACATTAGAAAAGCTTTAGCAAACGAACTACACGATCTTGTGCTACGCTTAGGATTGGGTCGTGTCCATCACATCATTCTCCTAATGATGTGATCCTGTTATCAATGACAAACATCTATTAATCAATGAGCTAGTCAACTAGAGGCTCACTAGGGACATGTTGTGGTCTATGTATTCACACATGTATTACGGTTTCCGGTTAATACAATTAGAAAAAGTTCATATAACCCCCACAACTATCAATTTTGGGCCACATTACCCCCCCACATCTAAAACCGGGATCTTAATCCCCTGAACTTTCACAAACAAGTCAAAACACCCCCTGCTGCCCATTTCAGTGGTTTCAGAGGGCGGTTTTGCCAACGTGGCGCCTGACGCGCGGGACCGGCATGCCAGGTAGGATCTGGGAGGGTTGGGTGCGGTGTAAATCCCCCCTTGCGCCTCGAACCGGTTCGACCCAGCCAGCATCTTCGTCTGCTTCGACCCCCAGCCTCTTCGTCTTCGCCGCCCCCTCAGTTCTCTCTCCCCGACGACGACGGCGGCAGGAGGGACGGCGATTGGCGACATGAACTGAGCGCCCCGAGCCGGCGGCACGTGCAGGTTTGTAAACGCATCTGATTTTGTGTGAGAAGTGAACCACCATGTGCTTGATTTCTCTGTTCTAGTTAGGGTTTTGGGGGTTTTGGGGGATTTCAAAATCAACCCAGATGGTCGTCTTCTTGTTGTTTTCATGCATTCAGCGGTCCATGTGGTTAGTGCGGTCGTGCTGGATAGCCATGGTTTAGGGTTCGTTGATTTATGGCTGATTCAGTTTGAACTGAACTGAAAGGGGGGATTTTGATTCAGAGATATTTTTTTTCATAGGTTTGAGCCATGGATCTGCTGGACTATCTCAGCATCAGGTTTCATTTCAGAGGACAGTTTGAACATGATGGAACAGTGTGGCAGTATGTGAATGGAAGTCAAGGCCTTTCAACAGTACAACACCACAAAATTAGCCTTGAAGAACTGAAGAAAAAACTTGCAGAGCATGTGCCTTGTTCAGATAAGCAACTGCAGGAAACAAATTTACATTGGAAGTTCCCTGGGATGATTAGAGATGGCCAAATGAATAGAGCCCTGGTGATGTTGCATGACAAAAAATCTGTCCTGGAGATGGCCAAACATGTCACTGATGCAGGGGGCATGGACATTTATGCTAACATTCCTGATGATTTTGTAGCACAAGAAGCTAGTGAATGGGAGGAAGAATATGCAACAGATATAGGGGAAGGTAATTGTGATGTTGATTCAGAGGAGGAGGAGATGCACCAAGTGCCAGAACAGGAGCAGCAGCAAGTTTCAGAGGATAATAGACAACAGGAAAGACAAGAGATGCATCAAATGGCATATAATTTAGAGGAGGAGGAGATGCACCAAGTGCCAGAACAGGAGCAACGGCAAGAACACCAACCAGATTGGCAGTGGTCAAACAATTTCTACCAGTCAGCCAGTAATCGTAAGTTACCAGTTAACAGAGGTCCCATACAAAATCATGACAGAGGAAAATCAGTTCAAAATGAGGATAGTGGTATTGATAGTTCAACATCTGATAGTGACTGTGTTGTCCCTCCAACAGAGAGTAATAGTTCAGCATCTGATGATGAAGTGTTGGAGTTGAGAAAATATGCAAAAGAGTTGAAGCAGAAAGTGAGAAAGAAGATGCTGAGAGAAGATGAGGGGAAATCTTGCAAAGTGCCTGATGATTTTGTTGTGCCTGAAACAGGTAAGCTAGATGATTCAGATGGAGAAGGCACACCCCATTTTGATAGTGATGATGATCTGTCATATGATGAGGGCAGTGATGGAGAGGTCACTGAAGTGAGGAGGAGGAAGACAACACACAGAGTGTTTGATGGCACTAGTGAGAAACCTGAATTTGCTGTTGGAATGGCATTCACTGAGAGCAGGGAATTCAAGCAGGCTTTGGTTAAATATGGGCTAGTTAATTTCCACCACCTAAGATTCCCTAAAGATGAGAAGAAGAGGGTCAGTGCACAGTGCTCTTGGCCTGGATGTCCTTGGAGCATCTATGGCTCAATTAGCAGCAGGTCTGATTGGCTACAAGTTGTGAGGTACAACAATGAGCACACATGCATTCCTAGGAGGGACAACAAGCTGGTTACTAGCATAGTTATTGCAAAAAAATATTTCAGGCAGATTAGGGACAATCCTACTTGGAGGGTGGAGAAAATGCAAGAGGAGTACTTGAGGATTTGCTAGCTGATGTGAATCTCTCAAAGTGCAAAAGGGCTAAAAAGCTTGTCATGGCAAAGCTCACTGATATGACCAATGGTGAGTACTCTAGAGTGTTTGACTACCACCTAGAATTAGTTAGAAGCAATCCAGGGAGCACTGTAGCTGTTTGTTTAGATCCAGACATTCATGACAAGCCAGTCTTTCAGAGAATGTATGTGTGCCTTGAGGTTTGCAAAAAAGGGTTTCTAGCTGGATGCAGAAGAGTGGTGGGATTAGATGGCTGCTTTCTGAAAGGGGCAGTAAGAGGGCAATTTTTGTCTACTATTGGCAGAGATGCTAATAATCAGATGTACCCACTTGCTTGGGCCACAGTTGAGGTTGAAAGCTATGAGTCATGGTATTGGTTTCTCTCACTTCTCCAAAAGGACCTGCAGATAAGCAATCATGGTGATGGATGGGTTTTCTTATTTGATCAACAGAAGGTATGTGTTGAATGTTTTCATATGTTCATGGTAGGTAGAGTCATGTTAGCTGGGCTCTTTATGGTCGACTCATCGGCCTCGACTGTACATGCATGTTAGGTAGAGTCATGTTAGGTGGGCTCTTTATGGTCGATTATGGTCGACTCATTGTTCGTCTTCTCATTGCTATTAAACTGCAGGGTCTTATCATGTCTGTTAATGAAATTATTCCTGAAGCAGAGCACAGAATGTGTGCCAGACATATATATGCAAATTGGAGGAAGCAACATACGGAGAAGAAATTGCAGAAAATGTTTTGGGCATGTGCCAAGTCCTCTGATAGGAGTCAGTTCAACTACAACAAAGCCAAATTAGCACAGAAAAGTCCAGAAGGAGCTAGAGATATTATGAACACTGCACCAGAACACTGGAGTAGAGCATACTTCAAACTAGGCTCATGGTGTGATTCAGTTGAGAATAATATGTGTGAATCATTCAACAATGCAATTATGAGGTCAAGGTTTTACCCTGTCATCACATCACATGAGATCATTAGAAAGAAGGTGATGGCAAGGATACAAGAAAACAGGGGCAAATCAGCAACATGGAGTGGAACCATTTGCCCAAACATTTTCAAGAAGTTGAAGTTGAACATCAAGAGGTCAGCTAATTGCCAAGTGCTTTGGAATGGAAAAGAAGGTTGTGAAGTACAAGAAGGAGAACATAAGAGGTACACAGTCAACTTGGAAAAGTGGCAGTGCTCTTGCAGATACTGGGAACTATCAGGTTTGCCTTGCAGCCATGCCATAAGTGCAATCTACACTTGTGGCAAAAAGATAGATGATTTCATTGCACCATGCTATCTTATCAGTGAGTACAACAAGATATATGATCATGTTTTGCAACCAGTTGAGGGGAAAGAGAATTGGCCAGTATCAGAAAATCCAAAGCCACATCCACCTCCTCAGAGGGTAATGCCAGGAAGAAAGAAGACAAAAAGAAGAAAAGAGGAGGGTGAAGAAATTAAAAATGGAAAGCTGACAAAGAAGGGCTGTAGAATAACATGCTCTTTATGTGGAAATTTTGATCATAACAAAAGGAAATGTCTTCAGAATCCAGAAGCTGGAAAGAAAGCCAATGGGAGCTACACCAGAGCAGCAAAAAGAATAAGGAAAAGGCAGCAAAAGGAAAGCACTGAGGTGGTATCTTCTCTTTGTCATGTTTCTTTTTCTTTCTTCACAATATTTACTAATTTACTTTTCTTTTTCATTTCTTAGATGGCACAGGAACAATCATCAAGGAAGAAGAAGCAACAGTGTCCAGTGGCACCACCTCCAGGAGCAACATCTTCTCAGCCAGCTCCTACAACTCAAACATCACATGCTCCAGCACAGCAGAGACAAGTTCACAAAGGAAAGAAGAGTACAAAGAAAACAACACCAGGAACATCTTCTCAGCCAAGAGCATCTTCTCAGCCAAGAACATCTCAGCCAAGAGCATCTTCACATCCAGCAACATCTCAGCCAGGAGCATCTTCACATCCAGCAACATCTTTCCATCCAAGAACATCTTTCCATCCAAGAACATCTTGTCAACCAAGAACATCTTCTCAGCCAGGAGCATCTTCACAATCAGGAGCATCTTCTCAAGTGCCACAGAATGACAGGCTCTATTGGCTTATAACTGGAACTATTAGAAAGTGAAACAAATGATTGGCATTGATGTTTAACATCAGCTATTAAGTATGTGCTTTTATTGATGTAAAGCATCAGAAGAAAATCATGTCTGGATGTTTAAGACTTCAGAGCTAAGCTATTTTGTGAACTGCTGTTATGTGCTATTTATGTTCATGTGCAATGCATCTTTGTTGCATAGTTTTGTCATTACCAAACTGTGTACATTGCTGTCAGAACATTGTACATTCAGGGGAAATGCTGTCCAACTGCATTGGGGGCGCAGGGGGGATTTACACCGCACCCAACCCTCCCAGATCCTACCTGGCATGCCGGTCCCGCGCGTCAGGCGCCACGTTGGCAAAACCGCCCTCTGAAACCACTAAAATGGGCCGCAGGGGGTGTTTTGACTTGTTTGTGAAAGTTCAGGGGATTAAGATCCCGATTTTAGACGTGGGGGGTAATGTGGCCCAAAATTGATAGTTGTGGGGGTTATATGAACTTTTTTCATACATTATAACATGAACAATAGACAGTTATCATGAATAAGGAATATAATAATAACCATTTTATTATTGCCTCTAGGGCATATTTCCAATAGTCTCCCACTTGCACTAGTTAATAATCTAGTTACATTGTGATGAATCGAACACCCATAGAGTTCTGGTGTTGATCATGTTTTGCTCGTGGAAGAGGTTTAGTCAATGGATCTGCGACATTCAGATCTGTATGCACTTTACAAATATTTATTTCTCCATCTTGAACATTTTCACGAATGGAGTTGAAGTGACGCTTGATATGCGTGGTCTTCTTGTGAAACCTGGGCTCCTTGGCAAGGGCAATAGCTCCAGTGTTGTCACAGAAGAGAGTCATCAGTCCCGACACATTGGGAATAACTCCTAGGTCGGTAATGAACTCCTTCATCCAGATTGCTTCATGTGTTGCCTCCGAGGCTGCCATGTACTCCGCTTCACATGTAGATCCTGCCACGACGCTTTGCTTGCAACTGCACCAGCTTATTGCCCCACCATTCAAAATATACACGTATCCGGTTTGTGACTTGGAGTCATCCAGATCTGTGTCGAAGCTAGTATCGATGTAACCCTTTACGACGAGCTCTTCATCACCTCCATAAACGAGAAACATATCCTTAGTCCTTTTCAGGTACTTCAGGATATTCTTGGCCGCTGTCCAGTGTTCCATGCCGGGATTACTTTGGTACCTCCCTACAAACTTATGACAAGGTTTACATTAGGTCTGGTACACAGCATGGCATACATAATAGACCCTATGGCTGAGGCATAGGGGATGACACTCATCTTTTCTCTATCTTTTGCCGTGGTCGGGCTTTGAGCCGTGCTCAATCTCACACCTTGCAAAACAGGCAAGAATCCCTTCTTGGACTGATCCATATTGAACTTCTTCAATATCTTATCAAGGTATGTGCTTTGTGAAAGACCTATGAGGCGTCTCGGTCTATCTCTATAGATCTTGATGCCTAATATGTAAGCAGCTTCTCCAAGGTCCTTCATTGACAAACACTTATTCAATTAGGCCTTTATGCTTTCCAAAAGTTCTATATCATTTCCCATCAATAGTATGTCATCCACATATAATAAGAGAAATGCTACAGAGCTCCCACTCTGTTTCTTGTAAACGCAGGCTTCTCCATAAGTCTACATAAACCCAAACGCTTTGATCATTTCATCAAAGCGAATGTTCCAACTCCAAGATGCTTGCACCAGCCCATAGATGGAGTGCTGGAGCTTGCATACCTTGTTAGCATTCTTAGGATCGACAAAACCTTCCGGCTGCATCATATACAATTCTTCCTTAAGGAAGCCGTTAAGGAATGTCGTTTTGATGTCCATTTGCCATATTTCATAATCATAGAATGCGGCAATTGCTAACATGATTCAGACGGACTTCGGCTTCTCTACGGGTGAGAAGGTCTCATCGTAGTCAACCCCTTGAACTTGTCGATAACCCTTAGCGACAAGCCGAGCTTTATGGATGGTCACATTACCATCCACGTCAGTCTTCTTCTTAAAGATCCATTTATTTTCTATGGCTCACCGATCATCGGGCAAGTCTGTCAAAGTCCATAGTTTGTTCTCATACATGGATCCTATCTCGGATTTCATGGCTTCAAGCCATTTGTTGGAATCTGGGCCCGCCATCGCTTCTTCATAGTTTGAAGGTTCACCGTTGTCTAACAACATGATTTCCAAGACAGGGTTGCCATACCATTCCAGTGTGGAACGTGTCCTTGTGGACCTACGAAGTTCAGTAGCAACTTGATCCGAAGTACCTTGATCATCATCATTAACTTCCTCTCTAGTCGGTGCAGGCACCACAGAAACATCTTCCTGAGCTGCGCTACTTTCCGGTTCAAGAGGCAGTACTTTTCAAAGGTCTCAGACTTATGTTTCATTAAGTAGACATATCCATATCTAATTAAGTCATCAGTGAGGGTGAGAACATAATGATAGTCACCACGAGCCTCAACGCTCAATGGACCGCACACATCAGTATGTATGATTTCCAACAAGTTGGTTGCTCGCTCCATTGTTCCGGAGAACGGAGTCTTGGTCATCTTGCCCATGAGGCATGGTTCGCATGTGTCAAATGATTCATAATCAAGAGACTCCAAAAGTCCATCTGCATGGAGCTTCTTTATGTGTTTGACACCAATGTGATCAAGGCGGCAGTGCCACAAGTATGTGGGACTATCATTATTAACCTTACATCTTTTGGTACTCACACTATGAATATGTGTAACATCACGTTCGAGATTCAATAAGAATAAACCATTGACCAGCGGGGCATGACCATAAAAGATATCTCTCAAGTAAATAGAACAACCATTATTCTCGGATTTAAATGAGTAGCCATCTCGCATTAAACGAGATCCAGATACAATGTTCATGCTCAAAGTTGGCACTAAATAACAATTATTGAGGTTTAAAACTAATCCCGTGGGTAAATGTAGAGGTAGCATGCCGACATCGATCACATCGACCTTGGAACCATTCCCGACGCGCATCGTCACCTCGTCCTTCGCCAGTCTCTGCTTATTCCGCAGCTCCTGTTTTGAGTTACAAATATGAGCAATCGCACCGGTATCAAATACCCAGGAGCTACTACGAGTACTGGTAAGGTACACATCAATAACATGTATATCACATATACCTTTGGTGTTGCCGTCCTTCTTGTCCGCTAAGTACTTGGGGCAGTTGTAACACCCCGGATGTAACTTTCCATATTTGTAACTCCAACTCTTGCCATTTCCGGCTATGTGATATATATTTCCTTCGTGGTTGGGTTTTTGTCTGTTGTTTTTCATTTTGTTCATGTCATGCATTTCATCTCATGTCATCATCCGCATTGCATCCGCATTGCATCGGCATTGTTTTCTTAAAACTCTTAGTTCGTTCATAGTTGTCGTGTCTCTCCGTTGCTATCTTTGACCGATCTGAGACCAACCGTGTTTTAGTTTCCCTCTTGTCAAACCACCTAACCTCTCTGCACAACCACCGACCCCCTCTTGCACGTGTCCGAAAACTCCCCCGAACCCGACCCGGACAGTCATCGCCGATGGATCCGGATCATCCCCAAACATCCCGAAAGTATCTTCGGTTTATTATTTGATCTCTCTTAACCTTTGTATCTCGACCGTCCGATGCAAATCAGAGGGCCCAAACCTAGACTCACTTTGCTATATATAGATCACCCCTAACCTAATCTAGACATACCACCTAATTTCTAGGGATCCTCCCCGCCGCCGCCGCCGCACTCAAATCCCACCTTGGGATCCTCCCAGATCCATTCCCCTCCAACCAACGCCCGAGGCCGTGCCTCCTCTTCCCTCCTTTGCTCGATCCCAAATGGATCGTGAGCACCGAGCGCCTCCCAGTCGCCCTTCCCATTTGCCGCCGGCGTCCGAACCTTCAGCTAGCAAGATGAGCTCCACCGCGCCCTTCCCCCACCACTTTTCCTTCTATCTCTCTCTCTCCCTCCGGTCTCTCATCTCTCTCTGGTTGCTGCAGGGAGTTGGAGCAGCCATGGCACCTAAGCACGCCTCAAGTTCGTCACCCGCCATTCGGCCAGGGCCTCCACCGCCCGGATCCGTGCCTCCCCTCGCCTCCCTCCTGTTGAGGCCCCGCGCCAAGCCCCGAACGCCGTGGCCTCCTCTGCTTCGGGTCATGCCCAGCCCCACGTCGACTTCCCCTGCACAGCCGCCGTCCTTCGTCAAGTCCAGCCGGTGCTCAAGCCCCACACCGCCCTCCAGTTCGTCTGCCACCGTCCCCGGCGAGCTGCTCCGTCGGCGACCTAGACCTTCAGGCCACCCCGACGCGCCCCTGCCTCCTCGACCTCCTGACCCCCTCACACCCAAGCCGCTCAGGAGACGAGCACCCCGCAACAACTCCGTCACGACCTCCTCCGGCCTTGCATGCGCCTCCCTGTCGGTTCCCCCATCTCCTCCCGCATGCCCGCCGTCTCTCTCTGCTTTCCTCCCATGTTTCCTCTCTGAATCCTCTTCTGTATTTTCTTTCTTCAGGCAACAGCATCGGTCACTGCCCTCCATGGAGCCAAGTCACGCCGTTGGAGCTCCATCCCTGCGCCCAGATCCGTCGGACCCCGCCGTCCAAGTCCCGTTGCGACCGGTCCCCGCCAAGGCCGCCTCGCCGAAGCCCCTGCATCGTCGCTATCTCCCTCTTGTGTGCCTGCGCTCGCCAAGCCCTGCATCACGCTATTGTTTCCCTACGTTGATCTCCTGCTGCTCGTCCACATCCAGCATGGACCCGCTCCATGTCACCCGCGCGAGCCTCCTCTGCTCGACCGCGTGGGCTGCCGCGGCTGCAAGGCCAGCCGAAGCCAGCCAGCCGAAGCCTCCCTCCTCCTCGTCATCTTGGGCTTGGCCCATGGGTGAGCGCCCACAGCCCCTCCTATGTTTAGCCCATGTTCTGTGTAGTTTCAGCCCGTTAAGTTTTTTTCCCGTTCCGCGAATTTGTCCAATTATCTAGAGAGTGCAGATTTATAGAAAAACCCTCCATGTTCATGCATATAATAACTCATTAACCGTGCATCGGATTAAAATGATTCAAACATGTTAAATGCTTAGAATTTTGTGTAGATTAATAATTTGCCACTTTCATCCATGTTAAATATGTTTAAACTTGCTGTTTATTTAATTTTGCATAAATGCCATGTTAAAATGATTTATTTCATAACTAAATAACCGTAGCTCGGTTTTAAATAAACTTTATATGTAAATGGGGTGGAAAAATGCCTAGTTTAACTTGGTACACTTTATTTTCCTGTTTAACAACAATAAAATATGGTGTATGGTAGAATAATACCAATCCCAAAATATGCATATGGGGATTTCCCGGAATTGTTGTTTGGTGTTCCGACCTCTTTTAAACTTGCCTAGATAGGTAGTTTCATTATGCTTCACCCCTTGCCATGTTTAACAACATTTAATATTGTTTGGTAGCTTAAACGATATTAAACTAAATATGTCAATGTGGTGTTTTGTCAATATGCAACTCATTGCATATTGAGCTCCACTTAACTTGTAGTATTGTTTGTTGCACTTTGCCATGCCATGCTATTTAAACCCGACATGCATCATACTTGAATTGTGCATCATGCCATGATTATGCTTGTGTGTTTACCGTGTGATTGCTTCTTTCCGGTTGTGCTCCTTCTCGTTAGTTCCTGTTTCGTTGCGATCGTGAGGATTCGTTCGTCTACGCTTGGTTCGTCTTCATGGCTTCATCTTCTTCATGTACTCGTTCTTCTTCCTAGCGGGATTTCAGGCAAGATGACCGCTACCCTGGATCTCACTACTATCATTGCTATGCTAGTTGCTTCGTTCTATCACTTTGCTGCGCTACCTATCACTTGTTCTTCAAGCCTCCCAAATTGCCATGTCAGCCTCTAACCTTTTTCACCCTTCCTAGCAAACCGTTGTTTGGCTATGTTACCGCTTTGCTCAGCCCCTCTTATAGAGTTGTTAGTTGCAGGTGAAGTTGAAGATTGCTCCATGGTGGATAGGATTATGTTGGGATATCACAATATCTCTTATTTAATTAATGCACCTATATACTTGGTAAAGGGTGGAAGACTCGGCCTTATGCCTAGTGTTTTGTTCCACTCTTGCCGCCCTAGTTTCCGTCATACCGGTGTTATGTTCCTTGATTCTGCGTTCCTTACGCGGTTGGGTGATTTATGGGACCCCCTTGACAGTTCGCTTCGAATAGAACTCCTCCAGCAAGGCCCAACCTTGGTTTTACCATTTGCCTCACCACCACCTATACCCTTCCCTTGGGTCGGCCAACCCGAGGGTCATCTTTATTTTAGCCTCCCCGGTCCAGTGCTTCTCTAAGTGCTGGTCCGAACCGAGCAGCCTGTAGGGCCACCTCGGGGAAACTCGAGGTCTGGTTTTACTCGTAGCTTGACTTATCTGGTGTTGCCCTGAGAACGAGATATGTGCAGCTCCTATCGGGATTGTCGGCACATCGGGCGGCTTTGCTGGTCTTGTTTTACCATTATCGAAATGTCTTGTAAACTGGGATTCCGAGACTGATCGGGTCTTCCTGGGAGAAGGAATATCCTTCATTGACCGTGAGAGCTTGTGATGGGCTAAGTTGGGACACCCCTGCAAGGTATAAACTTTCAAGAGCCGTGCCCACGGTTATGTGGCACATGGGAATTTGTTAATGTCCGGTTGTAGATAACTTGACACCAGCCACGAATTAAAACGCATCAACCGTGTGTGTAGCCGTGATGGTCTCTTTTCGGCGGAGTCCGGGAAGTGAACACAGTTTTTGGGTTATGTTTGACGTAAGTAGGAGTTCAAGATCACCTCTTGATCATTGCTAGCTTCACAACCGTTCCGTTGTTTCTCTTCTCGCTCTTATTTGCATATGTTATCCACCATATCATGCTTAGTCGCTGCTGCAACCTCAGCACTTTACCCCTTCCTTACCCATTAAGCTTTGCTAGTCTTGATACCCATGTTAATGGGATTGCTGAGTCCTCGTGGCTCACAGATTACTACAACAACAGTTGCAGGTACATGTTATGTGATGATCATGACGCGAGAGCAATGTTTGCTTGTTTTGGAGTTCTTCTTCTACTTCTTCTTCGATCAGGGGATAGGTTCTAGGTCGGCAGCCTGGGCTAGCAGGGTGGATGTCATTCGAGCTTCTGTTTGTGTTTCATCCATAGTCGGATGTTGATCTTATGTATGATGTATAGATGTATTCTTGTGGCATTTGTATGCCTTGTATGTATCCCCATCTATTATGTAATGTTGATGTAATGATATCCACCTTGCAAAAGTGTTTCAATATGTGGTTCTATCCTTGGTGGGACCTTCGAGTCTCTTTAGGATAGTATCTCATATTGGGCATGACAAGTTGGTATCAGAGCCTCGACCGACCATAGGAGCCTCCTTGATTGTTGGCCATTGTTGAGTCTAGAAGAAAACTATTTTGAGTCTTAGGATTATATATATCGGAGAGTAGGATTCTTTTTACTCCTCAGTCCCCTTTGTCGCTCTGGTGAGGACTCTCGACGTAGATGTTTTGTCTTTCCTCTCCTCAATTTTTCACAATTTTTTTAGGATCTCGCGGGTATATTGGGATCGTTACGATATTCTTATGACGAGAACATTGTTCTTGGTGCCTCCTGACATTTAGGGGTTGTGGCAGTGTCCCGGGGAGTTGAGCTCCGAGGTGTTGTCGTCACAATTTTATCGTTGCAGTTCTGGAATACCTGAGTTTTTGCCGACATCGAAAATCTCTTTTATGCAGTTGTTGGTGAGATAACCGCCACCCAGTACTGGGGAGTTCGGGAGTATTGCCATAGCTCGTATAACGGATGCTTTTCGAAGGTTGAGGTACACAATTTCCGAAGGTTTCTTGGTTATGTGTTGACGGATGGATATAGCTGGATGTAGGGATTGTTAGTTTTGGGTGAGATATATATTGCTTCCCCTGTATCCCCAACACCAGATTGCATAACCAGAAAGTTTCGGGAGTTTTATAGGTGGGAATTCAAGTAGCTCCTAGAATATCTTTCCGACAGATGCATGATATGAGATTGGGGTTCGACGTCTAGTGGTCCGCCTATCCACGGTCGTTTTTATAGTGGTCTCGTTGTGTCTTAAAGAGCCCTTGGCTATGCTGGTTCGGGGACACTTTGTATGTCATGTGCACTGCCTTGTACATGATGGTGTTGTACGATCGAGCCCGTGTGGGCCCCACCATGAAAACTTCGGACGAAATCTCTATCATATGTTTGTTCCAGCTTATTCTGCAAGCCAATCCTTTGTTTTGTTTTTAGTTGTGGTGTTTGAGTTGCTTCGAGGTCAAATGTTCAATCCATACCTTTCCTAAATGGTGTTCTCATATTGCTATGTGAATACTAATCCTTCTTGATCATCGAGGTCCTCATGTTAATCCTTTTCCAACCAGTGTGCTTCTCTTCAAGTGGATCCGATCATTTCAACATCTGCAAGATCAATTCTAAGTTTTCTCGTCGGTATCCATTCCATCTGCCCCAAGTTGCCTTTGTTTTTCCTGCCCTCCCACCCTTTTTCTTCAAGGACTCTGGTTTCTTAATCAAGTATCCTTTTATTGATGGGAAGTCTCTCCATTCTTTTCAATCAATGCTCTTATCCGGTGATTCTCAGGAAGATGCTCAACACTTTCAAGTTCATCATCCTTCATTGTTGTTTCTTCTCCGGTGGATCCAATTCAAGCTTTCAATATTCATCATATTCCTTTCCTCGTTTCTAATGCTTTCTCATGCCGATGCACCTCTTAATCATTCACTTCTTCCTATTCAATTATTCTGGAGTGCTGAAGATATCTCACAAGACTTGTGTTTCCATGCTCAATCCGTTCAAGATATTTCAAGGTTGTTATCTCATTCAAGCCATTTAATTCAACCGGTGCAACCTCTCTTTAAAGTTGTTCAACGGTGTTTTCTTTTGAGTGGGCCCTAACCCACAGGTCTTTTCCCAGGATCTTACCCGACTCTTCTAATTCTCCCAGAGTTATTCTCAAATTCTTTTCAAGTGTGACGTAAGAATGGATCCCATCAGTCACATGCCTTCTCCAAGATCGTTTTCAAATTCTTTCCAGTGTTGGCTCAACCTCTTTGTTTTTCATTCTCCCAACAATTCATGGTGGTTCTCATCTTCATTGTCAACATTTGAAGACCGAAGAAGGATTTCTCTTAAATCTTGCCCCCATTCTCTTCAAGATTCATGGTTCTAGCTTCATTCCATCCTCATAATTGTTTTTGATTGTGACAATTCTGTTCTTACCACCTGGGGCATTTCGTGAGTTCTTTCCATTTTATTCCTACGAAGGCCATAATTTCGGGTTTATTCATTCTCAGCTTTTAGCTCTTCTTCTCCATATTCTACCGGTGCATCATTCAAGTATTCTCTAATAAGCTCATGATCTCTTTGTTCACTTGTATCTAAATCCCCTCAAGTGTTTCAATATGCGGTTCTATCCTTGGTGGGACCTTCGAGTCTCTTTAGGATAGTATCGCATATTGAGCGTGACAGCAGTTCCACTTCCAGTGACCATTTCCCTTACAATAAAAGCACTGAGTCTCGGGCTTGGGTCCATTGTTTGGCTTCTTCCCGGCAACTGATTTACCGGGCGCGGCAACTCCCTTGTCGTCCTTCTTGAACTTCTTTTTACCCTTGCTTTTCTTGAAACTAGTGGTCTTATTCACCACCAACACTTGATGTTCCTTTTTGATTTCCACCTCCGCTGATTTCAGCATTGAATATAACTCGGGAATGGACTTCTCCATCCCTTGCATATTGTAGTTCATCACAAAGCTCTTGTAGCTAGGTGGGAGCGACTGGAGGATCCTGTCAATGACCGAGTCATCTAGGAGATTAACTCCCAACTATGACAAACGTTGTGTAACCCGGACATAGTGAGTATATGCTCACTAACAGAACTGTTTTCCTCCATCTTACAACTGTAGAACTTGTTGGGGACTTCATATCTCTCGACCCGGGCATGAGCTTGCAAAACCATTTTCAGCTCTTGGAACATCTCATATGCTCCGTGCTGCTCAAAACACTTTTGGAGCCCCGGTTCTAAGCTGTAAAGCATGCCGCACTGAACCAGGGAGTAATCATCACTATGCGACTGCCAGGCGTTCATAACATCTTGAGTTGCTGGGAAAATGGGTGCTTCACCTAGCGGCGCTTCTAGGACATATGCTTTCTTGGCAGCTATGAGGATGATCCTTAAGTTCCAGACCCAGTCCGTATAGTTGCTACCATCGTCTTTCAGCTTGGTTTTCTCTAGGAACGCGTTGAAGTTGAGGGCAACATTAGCGTGGGCCATTTGATCTACAAGACATATTGCAAAGATTTTATACTAAGTTCATGATAATTAAGTTCATCTAATCAAATTATTTAATGAACTCCCACTCAAATAGACATCCCTCTAGTCATCTAAGTGATACATGATCCGAGTCAACTAGGCCGTGTCCGATCATCACGTGAGACGGACTAGTCATCATCTGTGAACATCTACATGTTGATCGTATCTACTATACGACTCATGTTCGACCTTTCGGTCTCTTGTGTTCCGAGGCCATGTCTATACATGCCAGGCTCGTCAAGTCAACCTAAGTGTTTTGCATGTGTAAATCTGGCTTACACCCGTTGTATGCGAACGTTAGAATCTATCACACCCGATCATCACGTGGTGCTTCAAAACAATGAACTTCCGCAATGGTGCACAGTTAGGGGGAACACTTTCTTGAAATTTCTATGAGGGATCATCTTATTTATGCTACCGTCGTTCTAAGCAAATAAGATGCAAACATGACAAACATCACATGCAAATCATAAAGTGACATGATATGGCCAATATCATCTTGCGCCTTTGATCTCCATCTTGAGGCACGGCATGATCACCTTCGTCACCGACATGACACCATGATCTCCATCATCATGATCTCCATCATCGTGTCTTCATGAAGTTGTCTCACCAACTATTACTTCTACTACTATAGCTAACGGTTTAGCAATAAAGTAAACTAATTACATGGCGTTATTCAATGACACGCAGGTCATACAATAAATTAAGACAACTCCTATGGCTCCCGCCGGTTGTCATACTCATCGACATGCAAGTCGTTATTCCTATTACAAGAAAATGATCAATCTCATACATCACATATCATTCATCACATTCTTTTGGCCATATCACATCACATAGCATACCCTGCAAAAACAAGTTAGACGTCCTCTAATTGTTGTTGCATGTTTTACGTGGCCGCTATGGGTTTCTAGCAAGAACGTTTCTTACCTACGCAAAAGCCACAACGGTGATATGCCAATTGCTATTTACCCTTCATAAGGACCCTTTCCATCGAATCCGGTCCGACTAAAGTGGGAGAGACTAGCACCCGCTAGCCACCTTTATGCAACAAGTGCATGTCAGTCGGTGGAACCTGTCTCACGTAAGCGTCGTGTAAGGTCGGTCCGGGCCGCTTCATCCCACAATACCGCCAAAACAAGATAGGACTAGTAACCATAAGGAAATTGAACAAACCAACGCCCACAACTACTTGTGTTCTACTCGTGCATAGAATCTACGCAATAGACCTAGCTCATGATGCCACTGTTGGGGAACGTAGCAGAATTTCAGAATTTTCTACGCATCACCAAGATCAATCTATGGAGATTCTAGCAACAAGAGAGGGAGAGGATGAGCATCTTCATACCTTTGAAGATCGCTAAGCGGAAGCGTCACTAGAACGCGGATGAGGGAGTCGTACTCGCGACGATTCAATTCGCGGAAGATTCGATCTAACGCTGAACGGACGGTGCCTCCATGTTCAACACACATACAGCCCGGGGACGTCTCCTCCTTCTTGATCCAGCAAGGGGAGAGGAGAAGTTGAGGGAGAGATCTGGCAGCACGACGGCGTGGTGGTGGGGCTTGCAGTTCTCCGGCAGGGCTTCGCCAAGCACTACAGAGGAGGAGGTGGAGTTGGAGAGGGGGAGGGCTGCGCCAGGGGAAGGGTCTGGTAGCGCTCCCACCCCCCACTATTTATAGGGGGAAGAGGAGAGGGGGCCGGCCCCCCTAGATCTCATCTAAGGGGGGGGAGGCAAGGGGGGAGGGACTTGCCCCCCAAGTTGGTGGGAGGCGCCCCCACCCCCTAGGGTTTTCAACCCTAGGCACCTTGGGCCCTAGGGGGGCGCACCAGCCCACTAGGGGGCTGGTTCGCACCTTTGTTCAGCCCACTAAGTCCCCCGTGGCAGGTGGACCCACCCAGTGGACCCCGGACACCTTTCGGTGGTCCCGGTACAATACCGGTAACCCCCGAAATAATTCCGGTGACTGAAACTGGACTTCCCATATATAAATCTTTACCTCCGGACCATTCCGGAACTCCTCGTGACGTCCGGGATCTCATCCGGGACTCCGAACAACATTCAGTAACTGCGTACTAATTCCCATATCAACTCTAGCGTCACGGAACCTTAAGTGTGTAGACCCTACGGGTTCGGGAATCATGTAGACATGACCGAGACAGCTCTCCGGTTAATAACCAACAGCGGGATCTGGATACCCATGTTGGCTCCCACATGTTCCACTATGATCTCATCGGATGAACCACGATGTCGGGGATTCAAGCAATCCCGTATACAATTCCCTTTGTCAATCGGTACGTTACTTGCTCGAGATTCGATCGTCGGTATCCCAATACCTCGTTCAATCTCGTTACCGGCAAGTCACTTTACTCGTTCTGTAATGCATGATCCCGTAACTAAATACTTAGTCACATTGAGCTCATTTTGATGATGCATTACCGAGTGGGCCCAGAGATACCTCTCCGTCATACGGAGTGACAAATCCCAGTCTCGATTCGTGCCAACCCAACAGACAGTTTTGGAGATGCCTGTAGTGTACCTTTATAGCCACCCAGTTATGTTGTGACATTTGGTACACCCAAAGCATTCCTATAGTATCCCGGAGTTACATAATCTCATGGTCTAAGGAAATGATACTTGACATTATAAAAGCTTTAGCAAACGAACTACACGATCTTGTGCTATGCTTAGGACTGGGTCTTGTCCATCACATCATTCTCCTAATGATGTGATCCCGTTATCAATGACAAACATCTATTGATCAACGAGCTAGTCAACGAGAGGATCACTAGGGACATGTTGTGGTCTATGTATTCACACATGTATTACGGTTTCCGGTTAGTACAATTATAGCATGAACAATAGACAATTATCATGAACAAGGAAATATTATAATAACCATTTTATTATTGTCTCTAGGGCATATTTCCAACACTATATATATGTGGGTGCGCCCCTAGAACACAATTGCCTAGTCGTGTGCGGCGCCCGAGGGAGTCCTGGATTAGGGGGTATCCGTACAGCCGGACTATATACTTTGGCGGGACTGATGGACCATGAATATACAAGACTCAAGACTTCGTCCCGTGTCCGGATGGGACACTCCTTTGCGTGGAAGACAAGCTTGGCGATCCGGATATTAGATCTCTTTCTTTGTAACCGACTCTGTGTAACCCTAGCCTCCTCTGGTGTCTATATAAACCAGAGGGTTTAGTCCGTAGGACCAGAACAATCATAATCATCATAGGCTAGCTTCTAGGGTTTAGCCTCTACGATCTCGTGGTAGATCAACTCTTCTAATACTCATATCATCAAGATCAATCAAGCAGGAAGTAGAGTTTTACCTCCATCGAGAGGGCCCGAACCTGGGTAAAACATCGTGTCCCTTTACCATTAGCCTTAGACGCACAGATCGGGACCCCTACCCGAGATCCGCCGGTTTTGACACCGACATTGGTGCTTTCATTGAGAGTTCCTCTGTGTCGTCACTGCAAGGCTCGATGGCTCCTTCAATCATAAATAACGCGGTCCAGGGTGAGACTTTTCTCCCCGGATAGATCTTTGTGTTCAGTGGCTTCGCACTGCGGGCCAATTCGCTCGGCCATCTGGAGCAGATCGACAGCTACGCCCCTGGCCATCAGGTCAGGTTCGGAAAATTGAACTACATGACCGATATCTGCGGAGACTTGATCTTTGATGGATTTGGGCCTACGCCAGGAGCACCGAACAGTCCCGACGAGCACGACTTAGACCTGCTGTCATACAATACACGGGATATCGCGCCTGCAATAGCTCCGGACCTAAATCCGGGGCAGATCACGTCATCCAAAGACGGGTGGATGGACCTCGCCCCGGAGGCCGCACACTCATCGGCGGTAGAGCCGAACACAGACTCCACCCCCAAGGAAGTCTGTGTCACCGGACCCCCGCGCTTATGTCCGACTGTAGGTTCCAGACCGCGCGCCCCCGAGCCCGCCGAATCTGGTTGGGCTCCAGTAATGGAGTTCGCCGCTGCGGATATCTTCCAGCACTCGCCCTTCGGCGACATGCTAAATTCATTAAGGTCTCTCTCTTTGTCAGGAGACTCTTGGCCGAACTATGTCCGGCTCGATGGGGAAGAAGGCGACGACGAAATTCGTTGCCCACCCACCACCCACTTCATAGCCATTGTCGATGACGTAACAGACATGCTTGACTTCGACTCCGATGATACCGACGGTATGGACATCGGCGCAGGGGACGATTCAGAACCACCTCCCAAGGGGTGCTAGACTGCCACCTCATCATATGATATATACATGGTGGACACGCCTAAGGAGGACGATGGGGACAAAACGGAGGATAAAACCCCTGGACAAAAGCCAAAACGACGGCGCAGACACCACTCTAAGTCCAGCCGTAGTAAAAATAGCAATAACAACGCTAGAAAGATTGACACCCCATCAAACTCCAAAGGCAACAACGGCCATATGGACCCAGTGATGGAGCAGGATGAGCCAGGTCACGCCGACACAGCCCAGAGCAGACGCCCGATCACAGCGATCCCGAGGGCCAAACTCATCAACCTGCCCCGGGACACAGTCCGGACGATGATGCATTCATCATCCCAGAAAATGTTTGGAACGGGATAACCTCCACAGAAGGCTTATGGCCACAGCGAGAAGTCTAAAGAAGCAAAATCAAAGGCTTAAGGCTGCGCAGGAAACGCTCAATCGCAGATGGAATAAAGTGCTAGACACTGAAGAAAAATACGGCGATGATCGCCACACAAAGAGCTACCCGAAGCGCAAGCTGCTGCCAGAATTCGACGATGAGGCCATTCTGCCGAAGAACAATACTGCCGATAGGCCAGACCAACCACTTCATGACTGCAACAGAGAAGCTACTGGCGCTGCTGGATTTACATGAGCTCCTGGACAAAAAGGCGGCGCGATGAGGTCCATCTATGGATCTAGAGGACACACTCCGGCGTAGGATTATGGTCACCAAAATGATCATACTGATCGAATACCAGTTCGGAATCAGCACCGGACACAACAACAGTCGACAGCATGCCACAACATGTCTAGATACAGAGGGGCTGCTCACCCTCTGTGCTTCACCGAAGAGGTACTGGACCACGAATTTCCACAGGGTTTCAAACTCGTGAATATAGAGGCATATGACGGAACGACAGACCCCGGGGTCTGGATTGAGGATTTTATCCTTCACATCCACATGGCTCGTGGAGACGACCTCCACGCCATAAAATACCTTCCCCTCAAGTTGAAAGGACCAGCTCGACACTGGTTGAAAAGCCTCCCCAAAAATTCAATCGGAAGTTGGGAGAAACTTGAGGACGCTTTCAGGGCCAATTTTCAAGGAACCTATGTCCGACCTCCGGACGCTGCCGATTTAAGTCACATAATTCAACAACCTGGAGAGTCCGCCCGCAAGCTTTGGAATAGATTCCTCACTAAGAAGAATCAAATTGTCGATTGTCCGGATGCCGAAGCCCTAGCGGCCTTCAAGCACAGTATCCGGGATGAGTGGCTCGCCAGACACCTTGGCCAAGAAAAGCCGAGGACAATGGTAGCCTTAACAAGCCTTATGACCCGCTTTTGCGTGGGTGAAGATAGCTGGTTGGCCCGTAGAGGCACCAGCGACCCAGGCACATCCGAAATCAGGGATGGCAACGGGAAGCCACGGTGCAATAAAAACAAGCGTCGAAACAAGGAAGAAAGTCCGGACAACACAGCGGTCAACGCCGGATTCAGGGGCTCTCAACCCGGTCAACAAAAGAAGCCATTAAAAGGCAGCAAAGAGGGAGCGTCCGGCTTGAACAAAGTCCTGGACAGACTGTGCCAAATTCATGGCACCCCCGAAAAATGTGAACCACACTCACAGAGAATGTTGGGTCCTTAAGCAGGCCGGCAAGTTAAATGCCGAACACAAGGGACGGGAAACACCAAGTGAAGACGAGGATGAACCTCGCCAGCCGAACACTGGGGGACAGAAAAAATTCCCACCAGAGGTAAAGACAGTAAACATGATCTACGCGACTCACATACCCAAGAGAAGGCGCAAACGCGCGCTCAGAGACGCATACGCTGTAGAGCCAATCGCCCCCAAACTTAACCCTTGGTCGGCCTGCCCGATCACCTTTGATCACAGGGACTACCCGACTAGTATTCGGCATAGAGGATCGGCTGCTTTGGTGCTCGACCCAATAATCAACGGATACCATCTCACTCGTGTCCTCATGGACGGCGGCAGTAGTCTCAATCTAATATACCAGGACACTGTTCACAGGATGGGGATAGACCCATCCAGAATCAGCCAAAGTAACACCACCTTTGAAGGGGTGATACCAGGCGATGAGGCCCGCTGCAGGGGCTCCCTCATTTTAGAGGTGACATTCGGTTCTCCAGACAACTTCAGAAGCGAAGAATTACTCTTCACCATCGCTCCCCTCCAAAGTGGTTATCATGCATTGCTCGGAAGAACGGCCTTCGCCCGCTTCAACGCAGTACCGCACTACGCCTACCTTAAACTCAAGATGCCCGGTCCATGTGGCATCATCACCGTTAACGAAAATACAAAGCGTTCCTTACATGCGGAAGAGTATGTGACGGAACTAGCAGCCGGACACTAAGCGGCCTCTAATATCAGAATGCATGATCGGTCGTTAAGACCACGGACACGGTTAGACGAGTCCGGCACACCACCGTGGGTAATAGCATGATACGTCTCCAGCGTATCTATAATTTTTGATTGTTCCATGCTATTATATTACCGCTTTTGGATGTTTATGGGCTTTATTTTACACATTTATATCATTTTTGGTACTAACCTACTAACCGGAGGCCCAACCCATATTGGTGTTTTATTGCCTGTTTCAGTATTTTGAAGAAAAGGAATATCAAACGGAGTCCAAACGGAATGAAACCTTCGGCAGCGTGGGCTTTATTTTACACATTTATATCATTTTTGGTACTAACCTACTAACCGGAGGCCCAACCCATATTGGTGTTTTATTGCCTGTTTCAGTATTTTGAAGAAAAGGAATATCAAACGGAGTCCAAACGGAATGAAACCTTCAGCAGCGTGATTTTTTGGAAGAATATGATCCGGGAGACTTGGAGTTCACGTCAGAAGATCCTCGAGGAGTCCACGAGATAGGAGGGAGCCCCCCCTACTGGGCGCGCCCCTTGTCTCGTGGGCCCCTCGACCACCTCCCGACCGACTACTTTCGCCTATATATGCCTACGTACCCTAAAACCATCAGAAATCAAGATAGATCGGGAGTTCCGGCGCCGCAAGCCTCTATAGCCACCAAAAACCTCTCGGGAGCCCGTTTCGGCACCCTGCCGAAGGGGGAATCCATCACCGGTGGCCATCTTCATCATCCCGGCGCTCTCCATGACGAGGAGGGAGTAGTTCACCCTCGGGGTTGAGGGTATGTACCAGTAGCTATGTGTTTGATCTCTCTCTCTCTCGTGTTCTCTCTCATGTTCCCTCTATGGCACGATCTTGATGTATCCCGAGCTTTGCTATTGTAGTTGGATCTTATGATGTTTCTCCCCCTCTACTCTCTTGTGATGAATTGAGTTTCCCTTTTGAAGTTATCTTATCGGATTGAGTCTTTTATGAGAACACTTGATGTATGTCTTGCCGTGTTTATCTGTCGTGACAATGGGATATCATGTGCCCCTTGATGTATGTTTTGGTGACCAACTTGCGGGTTCCGCCCATGAACCTATGCATAGGGGTTGGCACACGTTCTTGACTCTCCGGTAGAAACTTTGGGGCACTCTTTGAAGTACTTTGTGTTGGTTGGATGAATCTGAGATTGTGTGATACATATCATATAATCATGCCCATGGATACTTGAAGTGACAATGGAGTATCTAGGTGACATTAGGGTTTTGGCTGATTTGTGTCTTAAGGTGTTATTCTAGTACGAACTCATTTATAGATTGATCCGAAAGAATAACTTTGAGGTGGTTTCGTACCCTACCATAATCTCTACGTTTGTTCTCCGCTATTAGTGGCTTTGGAGTGACTCTTTGTTGCATGTTGAGGGCTTGTTATATGATCTATCCATGTTATTATTGTTGAGAGAACTTGCACTAGTGAAAGTATGAAGCCTAGGCCTTGTTTCCTATCATTGCAATACTGTCTACGCTCACTTTTATCATTAGTTACCTTGCTGTTTTTATTATTTCAGTTTACAAAAACCTATATCTACCATCCATATTGCACTTGTATCACCATCTCTTCGCCGAACTAGTGCACCTATACAATTTACCATTGTATTGGTTGTGTTGGGGACACAAGAGACTCTTTGTTATTTGGTTGCAGGGTTGTTTGAGAGAGACCATCTTCATCCTATGCCTCCCACGGATTGATAAACCTTAGGTCATCCACTTGAGGGAAATTTGCTACTGTCCTACAAACATGTGCACTTGCAGGCCCAACAACGTCTACAAGAAGAAGGTTGTGTAGTAGACATCAAGCTCTTTTCTGGCGCCGTTGCCGGGGAGGCTAGGTAAAGGGCACTCACTCGCACCCCGTCAACTAAGCTCTTTTCTGGCGTCGTTGCCGGGGAGGTGAGTGCTTGAAGGTATATCTTTAGATCTTGCAATCGAGTCTTTTTGTTTCTTGTTTTATCACTAGTTTAGTTTATAAAAGAAAACTACAAAAAAATGGAATTGAGTTTGCCTCATACGCTTCGTCTTTTTAATATCTTTCGTGAGTTTGATGGAAAAGAAAATTGTGCTCAAGTGCTAGAAGAAGAATGCATTAAAATGCTTGGTACTAAATCTTTGAATGATGAGCATGATTGCAATGTTGTTAGTATGAACTCTTTGAATATCCATAGTACTAATGATGATTGCACTAGTTAGGATGAAAATGTCTCCTATAAGCATGTTGATTTTTGTGGAGTAGATTGGATTTGCATGGACACACCAAATAGAGAAAATAGATATTGCAAGAGCCATAAGTATTTAAAAACTAAAGGTTTGCAAGAAAGTCTTAATGAGTGTGCTAGAAGATTCAATATTTTTTGCGCTCCTTGTGAACTTTGCAATAAACACGGTCATTTAAATCTTCAATGCAAATTGTTTTATGATCAAATCGTGTCCAAAAATTGTGATAGCTTGATTACCCTTGGGCATCATAAAGAGCTTAGCCTTCTTTTCGGGTATGAAGAAATGAAACGTATAACTGAGGGTATTCCAAAATTTAATCTTGATAGATTTCTTGATTTTGATCTAGAGGATATTTATATGTTTTGTGTGGAGAATTGCATTGAAAATCCTTATATTTCCAATTACATAAGAAAAGAAAGAAAATAGAAGATGATGAGAATACTAATGAAAGGGAATAGACTTCCCAATCTCCTCCTATTATTTCTTATGATGATTCAGGTAACGAGGAGGAGCTTTCTATTCAACCAATCCCGTCAATCAGGAGCTCAAAGAGGAAGGTTGAACCCACACATAATGTGAAGAAGAAAAATAAAAGAAGGAGCAACAAAGGTAGAAAGGTATCCATCCCAAATGATGTTGCTTCTACTACTTATTGTGATGATGATAATTGCTATACTATTGGTGCTATCAATATTTTTAATGATGAGAGTGATTATGCTTATGATATGAAAGGGCCCAAGCTTGGGGAAGCTATGTTTGATGAGGATGAAATATTCGAGAATATATTTGCTGGAATTAATGTTTGTCCCAAGCTTGGGGATGCTATGTTTAATGAAGATGATATTTTTAGCGTCCCAAGTTTTGATATGCAAAGTTGTTATGATGATAGCATGCCTCCTACTTATGATAATTATATTGATGAAAGTGGGTTTGGAAGAGTGTCAACTTTAGGAAGTAGTGATCCCACTATTTTGGAGGATGTTGAATCTTATTGTGACAAATATGAAGGTGGATTTGGAAGAGTGTCAACTTTATTTAGTGATTCCACTATCTTGGGAGAGGTTTCAATCGATTATGATGAGAATGAAGTTGCTACTTATGATGATTATTGTGATGAAACTTATGCTATAAAAAGTAGTGATGATTATATTTACAAATCTTGTCATGATTATGATTACCCTTTTTCTGAACGTTACTCTTTTAATGTGGAAACATTTTTTAGTGTTCAAGTCTCTTATGATACTCCCACTATTCTGAATGAGAAGAATTGTGCTTATGTGGAGAGTACTAAATTTTCTATACTTGTAGATCATGAAAAGAATGCTTTAGGTGCTGGTTATATTGTTGAATTCATTCATGATGCTACTGAAAATTATTATGAGGGAGGAACATATGCTTGTAGGAATTGCAATAATGTCAAGTTTCCTCTCTATGTGTTGAAAATCTTGAAGCTATGCTTGTTTTACCTTCCTATGCTAATTGATTATTGTTCCCATAAGTTGTTCGCTCACAAAATCCCTATGCATAGGAAGTGGGTTAGGCTTAAATGTGCTACTCATATGCTTCATGATGCTCCCATTGTGTTTCAATTGTTATCTTTTATGTGAGCATCATTGTCATCATCATGCCTAGCTAGAAAGGCATTAAAGAAAAGCGCTTGTTGGGAGACAACCCAATATTTACCCTTACTGTTTTTGTGTGTTTACATGATTATGCTACTGTATTAATCATGTTTTATAGCTTTTGTTTCAATAAAGTGCCAAGTAAGACCTTTAGGATAGCTTACGGTGATAGTTGTGTTGATCCTGCTGAAAATCAGAAACTTTTGCACCCAGTAAATTAGTTTTGTTAATTCACAGAACGTGCTTCTGATATGATTCTTTTTGCTCTGGATTGGTACACAAATTGCTTAGGACTTACTAATTTGGTATAATTTTTGGAGTTCCAGAAGTATACGTTTGATACAGATTACTACAGACTGTTCTGTTTTTGACAGATTCTGTTTTCTATGTGTTGTTTGCTTATTTTGATGAATCTATGGCTAGTATTAAGTGGTATGAACCATAGAGAAGTTGGAATACAGTATATATTACACCAATATGAATTTAGAATGAGTTCGTTACAGTACCTTATGTGGTGGTTTTGTTTTCTTTCACTAACGGAGCATACGAGTTTTTTGTTGAGTTTTGTGTTGTGGAGTTTTCAAGTTTTGGGTAAAGATTCAATGGACTATGGAATAAGGAGTGGTAAGAGCCTAAGCTTGGGGATGACCAAGGCACCCCAAGGTAATATTCAAGGAAGACTCAAGCGCCTAAGCTTGGGGATGCCCCGGAAGGCATCCCCTCTTTCATCTTCGTCTATCGGTAACTTTACTTGGAGCTATATTTTTATTCACCACATGATATGTGTTTGCTTTAAGCGTCATTTTATTTTGTTAGTATTTGCTTTCTGTTATTTAGATTAGTGTTTTGCATCTTTAGTTTCAATAAAAAAGTCAATGATAGCCTTTACCATGCTTATTTTGCTAGTATACATGTTGCTGTGTGAAAATATAAAGTTTACCGCTGTTAAAAAAATTCCCTAGAAAAGTCAGAGAATGATATAATGTTTAAACCTTTTGCATAATGAGCTATGATAAATTTATTACAATATGAATTTTATTTCATAATTTTTGGAGTTAGGTAAGTTTGATGAATCTTGCATTCTTTACAGACTGTACTGTTTTGACAGATTGCTGTTATGTTTGCATTGTTTGCATATGTTTGCTTGTTTAATGATTCTATTTGAGGATAGGAGTATTAAATATGCAGAGGAATTTAGTATGCAATGTTGAATAATAATTTAAGTGATTTGTTATAGTAGAAAATGATAAATTTTTGCATTGGTTTATACTAACCTATCTCACGAGTTCTTGTTGAGTTTGTTGTGAATGAAGCTTTTTGAGAAATAGAGAAACCATGATATGGGAGGAATTAAGGAGACACAAAAGTTCAAGCTTGGAGATGACCAAGTCACCCCAAGATAATATTTCAAGAAGTCTCAAGCATTTAAGCTTGGGGATGCCCCGGTAGGCATCCCACCTTTCTTCTTCAACAACTATCGGTTAGTATCGGTTGAGCCTAAGTTTTTGCTTCTTCACATGAGTTGTGCTATCCTTGAAATGTCATTTTATTTTGCTTTGCTTGCTGCTTGAATACAATACCAACATCTGAAATTCTTTAATGAGAGAGAGTCTTCGCATAGTTGCATAATTATTTAGCTACTCATTGATCTTCACTTATATATTTTTGGAGTAATTTGTCGTTTGCTCTAGTGCTTCACTTATATCTTTTAGAGCACGGCGGTGGTTATATTTTGTAGAAATTGCTAGTCTCTCATGCTTCACTTATATTATTTTGAGAGTCTTTTAGAACAGCATGGTATTTTCTATGGTTACAAAGTTGGTCCTAGAATGATGAGCATCCAAGTTGGGTATAATAAAAACTATCATAGAAGTGAATTGGATGCTATGATCAATTTGATGCTTGATAATTGTTTTGAGATATGGAGGTAGTGATATTAAAGTCATATTAGTTGGGTGATTATGAATTTAAAGAATGCTTGTGTTGAAGTTTGTGATTCCCGTAGCATGCACGTATGGTGAACCGCTTTGTGATGAAGTTGGAGCACGATTTTATTTATTGATTGTCTTCCTTATGAGTGACGATCATGGACGAGCGATGGTCTTTTCCTACCAATCTATCCCCCTAGGAGAATGCGCGTAGTGCTTTGGTTTTTGATGACTTCTAAATTTTTGCAACAAGTGCATGAGTTCTTTTGACTAATGTTGAGTCCATGGATTATACGCACCCTTTCACCCTTCCATCATTGCTAGCCTCTCTTGTACCATGCAACTTTCACCGGTACCATACACCCATCATTTACCTTCCTCAAAACAGCCACCATACCTACCTATTATGGCATTTTCATTGCCATTCCGAGATATAATGCCATGCAACTTTCCACCGTTCCGTTCATATGACATGCATTACTTTTGTCATATTGCTCTTTGCATGATCATGTAGTTGACATTGTATTTGTGGCAAGGCCACCTTCATAATCTTCATACATGTCGCTCTTGATTCATTGCATATCCCGGTACACCGCCGGAGGCATTCATATAGAGTCATATCTTGTTCTAGCTTTGAGTTGTAAATCCATAAAAGTGTGATGATCTTCATTATTAGAGCATTGTCCTAGTGAGGAAAGGATGATGAAGACTATGATTCCCCCACAAGTCGGGATGAGACTTCGGACTTTACAAAAAGAAAAAAAAGAAAGAAAAAAGAGAAAGGCCAAAAAGAAAAAAAAGAAAAAAAGAGAAGGCCAAAGAAAAAAAAGAGAAAAAAAAGAAGAAAAAATGATGAGAGAAAAAGAGAGAAAGGACAATGCTACTATCTCTTTTTCCACACTTGTGCTTCAAAATAGCACCATGATCTTCATGATAGAGAGTCTCATATGTTGTCACTTTCATATACTAGTGGGAATTTTTCATTATAGAACTTGGCTTGTATATTCCAATGATGGGCTTCCTCAAAAGTGCCCTAGGTCTTCGTGAGCAAGCAAGTTGGATGCACCCCACTTAGTTTCTTTTGTTGAGCTTTCATATATTTATAGCTCTAGTGCATCCGTTGCATGGCAATCCCTACTCACTCACATTGATATCTATTAATGGGCATCTCCATAGCCCGATGATATGCCTAGTTGATGTGAGACTATCTTCTCCTTTTTGTCTTCTCCACAACCACCATTCTATTCCACATATAGTGCTATGTCCATAGCTCACGCTCATGTATTGCGTGAAAGTTGAAAGAGTTTGAGATTATTAAAGTATGAAACAATTGCTTGGCTTGTCATCGGGGTTGTGCATGATTAAATACCTTGTGTGATGAAGATAGAGCAACATCCAGACTATATGATTTTGTAGGGATAACTTTCTTTGGCCATGTTATTTTGAGAAGACATGATTACTTTGATTAGTATGCTTGAAGTATTACTATTTATTATGTCAATATGAACTTTTATTTTGTATCATTTGGATCTGAACATTCATGCCCCAATAAAGAAAATTACATTGAGAATTATGCTAGGTAGCATTCCACATCAAAAATTCTGTTTTTATCATTTACCTACTCGAGGACGAGTAGGAATTAAGCTTGGGGATGCTTGATACGTCTCCAACGTATCTATAATTTTTGATGGTTCCATGCTATTATATTACCCCTTTTGGATGTTTATGGGCTTTATTTTACACATTTATATCATTTTTGGGCCTAACCTACTAACCGGAGGCCCAACCAATATTGCTGTTTTATTGCCTGTTTCAGTATTTCAAAGAAAAGGAATATCAAACGGAGTCCAAACGGAATGAAACCTTCGGCAGCGTGAGTTTTTGGAAGAATATGATCCGGGAGACTTGGAGTTCACGTCAGAAGATCCTCGAGGAATCCACGAGATAGGAGGGCGCCCCCCTACTGGGCGTGCCCCCTGTCTCGTGGGCCCCTCGAGCACCTCCCGACCGACTACTTTCGCCTATATATGCCTACGTACCCTAAAACCATTAGAAATCAAGATATATCGGGAGTTCCGCCACCGCAAGCCTCTGTAGCCACCAAAAACCTCTCGGGAGGCTGTTCCGGCACCCTGCCGGAGGGGGAATCCATCACCGGTGGACATCTTCATCATCCCGGCGCTCTCCATGACGAGGAGGGAGTAGTTCACCCTCGGGGCCGAGGGTATGTACCAGTAGCTATGTGTTTGATCTCTCTCTCTCTCTCTCTCTCTCTCTCTCTCGTGTTCTCTCTCGTGTTCCCTCCACTGGCACGATCTTGATGTATCCCGAGCTTTGCTATTGTAGTTTGATCTTATGATGTTTCTCCCCCTCTACTCTCTTGTGATGAATTGAGTTTCCCCTTTGAAGTTATCTTAACGGATTGAGTCTTTTATGAGAACACTTGATGTATGTCTTGCTGTGTTTATCTGTGGTGACAATGGGATATCATGTGCCACTTGATGTATGTTTTGGTGACCAACTTGCGGGTTCCGCCCATGAACCTATGCATAGGGGTTGGCACACGTTCTTGACTCTCCGGTAGAAACTTTGGGGCACTCTTTGAAGTACTTTGTGTTGGTTGGATGAATCTGAGATTGTGTGATACATATCGTATAATCATGCCCATGGATACTTGAAGTGACAATGGAGTATCTAGGTGACATTAGGGTTTTGGTTGATTTGTGTCTTAAGGTGTTATTTTAGTACGAACTCTTTTATAGATTGATCCAAAAGAATAACTTTGAGGTGGTTTCGTACCCTACCATAATCTCTATGTTTGTTCTCCGCTATTAGTGGCTTTGGAGTGACTCTTTGTTGCATGTTGAGGGCTTGTTATATGATCTATCTATGTTATTATTGTTGAGAGAACTTGTACTAGTGAAAGTATGAACCCTAGGCCTTGTTTCCTATCATTGCAATACCGTCTACGCTCACTTTTATCATTAGTTACCTTGCTGTTTTTATTATTTCAGTTTACAAAAACCTATATCTACCATCCATATTGCACTTGTATCACCATCTCTTCGCCGAACTAGTGCACCTATACAATTTACCATTGTATTGGGTGTGTTGGGGACACAAGAGACTCTTTGTTATTTGGTTGCAGGGTTGTTTGAGAGAGACCATCTTCATCCTATGCCTCCCATAGATCGATAAACCTTAGGTCATCCACTTGAGGGAAATTTGCTACTGTCCTACAAACCTGTGCACTTGCAGGCCCAACAACGTCTACAAGAAGAAGGTTGTGTAGTAGACATCACAGCCCAGATAAACCTGAGCTGGGTGCTACACATGTAATCCCATAGAGGACACCAGGGGCTACAGATATTTAATAAAGCCCACCTTTTGGCTTTACCTTGTTAACATGCCAATGTCTTACACTTCTACTATCCATTGATAATAACCAACTCTTTGCATGCTTACGTCATACTCTTTTACATGAGTTTTCCTTTTTACAGACACCATTCGTGCGATACCCTCCCAGGACACGACACAACAGAGACAAAGGCGCAGACGTGCAGCAGGGACCCGCTCAAAGGTTTCTCTTTAGATTAAGCACCTGTGTAAACCTTCTTTATCATCTCTTGTTGCTTAACATCCCATGGGTACTCAATATACCCAAAGGGGATACTGGCGTTATTGGCATTTCGCCACGACAGAATAATGCACGTACCTGGAAATACAGGGTTCATAATAAAGGGCGTTACTCAGCCCAGTATATGTTATAAAGTCGGAATACCCTCGGGAGTGTTCGGCGTCGCGAGTTTGGCCTTATATGCATCAGCTCTGAATCATGTCTTTGGTCAAATGTTGGGTTTGCCCGGCTCCTGGGTTTGCTGCCTTACGTTCTGTTTTTATCGGCTAAGGCGGCCAAAGGAGAACTACTGCAATTGTGCCCCGGTTATTCCGGATGAGCACCTCAGTAGAGAAAGCTGAAAACTGACTGTCATGATATAGCGAGAGACTGGTCAACCACTCGAGGACTCATCGGAATCTTTAGGGTTCCTCCGCATTAATGAGGGGCCGTTCCCTGGTCATGTACACACGCGCCCGTATCCGGATGCACGCGAAGGTACCAGGGGCTACATAGTAGCCCCACCATCAAACTCCTATGGCTAAGTGAAAGTGTTAAAGCTATATAGTCCAGTTGCCTAGTTCCACCTGCGATCACCTCCTTAACGGACCAAGACGTTGGATCAACTGTGATTACGCATCTTTTTGCGAACACACCCGCATTGTATGCGTGGGGGCCGAAGCCAACGACTGCTAACTTTCAGGTTATATATATACATCAAACGGCCGCACAGGAGGCACAATAACACTTTTGGGCGAAAGTATAAACATAGCCTAAAATACAATTGTTTTTACAACGGAATCATTTGTCACTCGAACATGACATTCTTCGAGCACTGAGCCTCTATTAAACGAGCACCTTTTGTTACCTGCTCCAAGTAGTGCTCGGCTGGATCCTGGCTTCCCGCCGGATTCTGGGTTGCAATGATGGTGGCCTCCATATCTGTCCAATATGTTTTAACACGGGCAAGAGCCATCCGCGCACCCTCTATGCATGCCGACCTCTTCATGGCATCGATTCGTGATACGACACCAAGGAATTGTTGCACTAAACCAAAATAATTGTCCGGCTTCGGCCCCTTTGGCCATAGATGGTCTATTACAGACCTCATCACAAGACCGGACAACCTATGGAGCTCGGCCATAGCGGCCATACTTTCACTCAATGGCAACGGGCGCGTTGGAGCACTGAATTGCGACCAGAACAGCCTTTCCACTTCATTATCTTTTTGATCCTCGAAAAACTTGGCCGCATTAGCCGTACTCTTTGCCAGATTCGCATACACGTCTGCAAGGCTCCAGTGCCGATAGAGGAGCGTACTTTGGATCTAAGAACCTCATCCGCAACAAATAGGGGCTTCCAGCCGCGATTTCTCCGGCCTGTCGAAGCTCCTCCCGCGCATCCCTAATTTTGGAATGCGTCTCCTTGGACGCATCAAGGGCCTTCTTCATGTCAGCCGACTTCGCCTGATTCTCTTTCTCAAGGAGCTCATACCGGTCGGCGGCGTTTTTCATCTCCACAACCATCTCGGCTATTTTATCTTCGCTTCGGCGATGAGCAGCCTGTTCGGCTCTCAACTCTTCAACCGCCTTCAGGGCAGCGCATTGCTAGCCCGGGCTTGCTCCTTGACTAGGGCAAGCTCCGCCCTCGGGGCCTCCACGGCAGCAGCTCCGCCTACAGTCGAAGAATATCATTAACATTATGCTCCTCTTAAATATTTCCTATAAAAACAAGGAAAACAGAGCACATACTCTGTGACTCGTTAAGCTGCTCGTTCACAAGCGTGATGTCAGCATCTACAACTTCAATCCGTCGCCTCAGTTCAGCGACTTCAACAGACCGGTCGGCCACTGGATCCTTAGCCACATGCGCATGAATACAGTGCGATCATTACTTAACAATGTGATCCTCCATTTGCCGCCTAGCGCTGGCAACCAGAGTCTCAGGGGCTACTATCTATACGGAGCACACCTAGCACGTGCGCCACAATCAAAAAATTACGTATTTCATTACATACCTCAAAGACTTTGAGCAGGCTCGTAAAAGCTTCATTCAACCCGCTTGTGGCGGATGAAATCTTCTCAAGCACCATGCTCATTAATGAACGGTGATCCTCTGAGAGAGCAGCTTGCTCCAGAAGGCCCGTCAGTGTGTCCGGCCGGTCGCCAAACTGTGTCGGACCCTTCTTATCGCCCCCGTGGGAGCCGAACGCTCCGGGCACAGGGCGTTCGAAGTATTAGCGTCTGGTCTCGGCAAATCCAGACTCCTCCGTGACGACACCTCGGGGTCGCCCGCCCCATGAGGCGGAGAGGCTGGTGGGGTTTCACTCTCCATCATCTCCGGAAGAAGATCCCCCGAAGACGAACTCTATCGAGAAGAGCTGCTAGCCGGACTTCAAAGAATGGATCCTGGTTATTGTTCGCGGAGGAGGAAGCAGTAGCTTTGTATTTACGATTAACTTACAACTTGGCTGAGGGCTGGCCCGTTTGCGGGCATGGCACAGTGAGGACGCCCTTCGGGGCAGGGCCCCCTGGTGAAGTTTTCTTCCTTTGTCTAGGCACCTCCGTCTCCAAGTCTTCGGAGGCGGCCCTCTTCTTCCCGCAGGGGGAGGAGACCGTAGATTCCCCTCCCCGACTATCCTCCTTTGCGGAGGTAGTAATTCCCCAGGTTTGGATGTGCAACGTGTGAAGCTCTGCTTCTCTGTTCTTGGCATAACCGTTTGGGACTTACCTAAAACATAGAGTCATACCAACAGGCGTCGTGGGGTTGCACGCGCCCGCATTGATGGCGGGTCCCGCGATAATGATCTCTGCTTTGACAAGGCGAGCCAATAAAACCACCTCGCAACGCGTGTCAAGGCGGGCCTAGAAAAACCGGTTCGTATTGAGCCGGGCCACGGCGTAAGGGCACACCGTGAAAAGAAAAATTGTCAGTATATCAGATTTATAAAGTGTTATGCTCTCTACGGTGGTGTGCGGAAATTATCTCACAGAGCCGGACACAATCCTTAATCTGCTTTGGAGTATTCGGAGATGGAACCCGCCTTGCAATGCCGAAGATAATCTACGCGCCGGACTCATCGTCATTGAAGCCTGGTTCAGGGGCTACTGAGGGAGTCCTGGATTAGGGGGTATCCGGACAGCCGAACTATATACTTTGGCCGGACTGATGGACCGTGAAGATACAAGACTCAAGACTTCGTCCCGTGTCCGGATGGGACTCTCCTTTGCATGGAAGACAAGCTTGGCGATCCGGATATTAGATCTCCTTCTTTGTAACCGACTCTGTGTAACCCTAGCCTCCTCCTGTGTCTATATAAACCGGAGGGTTTAGTCCGTAGGACCAGAAAAATCATAATCATCATAGGCTAGCTTCTAGGGTTTAGCCTCTATGATCTCGTGGTAGATCAACTCTTGTAATACTCATATCATCAAGATCAATCAAGCAGGAAGTAGGGTTTTACCTCCATCGAGAGGGCCCGAACCTGGGTAAAACATCGTGTCCCTTGCCTCCTGTTACCATTAGCCTTAGACACACAGATCGGAACCCCCTACCCGAGATCCGCCAGTTTTGACACCGACAGCGCCCCCTCCACCGTTTACTCCCCGGTCATATTTTCGTAGTGCTTAGGCGAAGCCCTGGGGAGATCACTTCACCATCACCGCCACCATGTCGTCGTGCTGACGGAACTCATCTACTACCTCGACGTCTTGCTGGATCAAGAAGGCGAGGGACGTCACTGAGCTGAATGTGTGCATAACTTGTAGGTGTCGTACGTTCGGTACTTGATTAGTGGATCGCGAAGAAAGTTTGACTACATCAACCGCATTGTGAAACACTTCCGCTTACGGTCTACGAAGGTACGTAGACACACTCCCCCTTGTTGCTATGCATCTCCATGGACAAATCATTGCGTGTGCGAAAAAAAGTTGTTTTTCCATGCAACAATTCCCAACAGTGGCATCATGAGCCAGGTCTATGCGTAGCTGATATGCACATGTAGAACACAAAGAGTTGTGGGTGGTGATTGAAGAAAATATGCCCTAGAGGCAATAATAAAGTTATTATTTATTTCCTTATTTCATGATAAATGTTTATTATTCATGCTAGAATTGTATTAACCGGAAACATAACACATGTGTGAATACATAGACAAACATAGTGTCACTAGTATGCCTCTACTTGACTAGCTCATTGAATCAAAGATGGTTAAGTTTCCTAACCATAGACATGAGTTGTCATTTGATTAACGGGATCACATCATTAGAGAATGATGTGATTGACTTGACCCATTCCGTTAGCTTAGCACTTGATCGTTTAGTATGTTGCTATTGCTTTCTTCATGACTTATACATGTTCCTATGACTATGATATTATGCAACTCCCGTTTACCGGAGGAACACTTTGTGTGCTACCAAACATCACAACATAACTGGGTGATTATAAAGGTGCTCTACAGGTGTCTTCGAAGGTACTTGTTGAGTTAGCGTATTTCAAGATTAGGATTTGTCACTCTGATTGTCAAAGAGGTATCTCTGGGCCCTCTCGGTAATGCACATCACTGTAAGCCTGGCAAGCAATGTGACTAATGAGTTAGTTGCGAGATGATGCATTATGGAACAAGTAAAGAGACTTGCTGGTAACGAGATTGAACTAGGTATTGAGATACCGACGATCAAATCTCGGGCAAGTAACATACTGATGACAAAGGGAACAACGTATGTTGTTATGCGGTTTGACCGATAAAGATCTTCGTAGAATATGTGGGAGCCAATATGAGCATCTAGGTTCCGCTATTGGTTATTGACCGGAGATGTGTCTCGGTCATGTCTACATAGTTCCCAAACCCATAGGGTCCATGTTGGGGAACGTTGCAGAAAATAAAATTTTTCCTACGGTTTCACCAAGATCCATCTATGAGTTCATCTAAGCAACGAGTGAAAGGGGAGATGCATCTACATACCACTTTGTAGATCGCGAGCGGAAGCGTTCAAAAGAACGGGGTTGAAGTAGTCGTTCTCGTCGTGATCCTATCACCGGAGATCCTAGCGCCGAACGGACGGCACCTCCACGTTCAACACACGTACGGTCAGCGTGAAGTCTCCTCCGTCTTGATCCAGCAAGGGGGAAGGAGAGGTTGATGATGATCCAGCAGCACGACGGCGTGGTGGTGGATGCAGCAGAACTCCGACAGGGCTTCGCCAAGCTGCTGCGGGAGGAGGACAAGGTGTAGCAGGGGGAGGGAGGCGCCAAGACTTGGGTGCAGCTGCCCTCCCCCCTGCCCTCCTTTATATAGGCCCCCTAAGGGGGCTCCGGCCCTGGGAGATCAATCTCCCAAGGGGGGCGACGGCCAAGGGGGGTGGAGTGCCCCCCAAGGCAAGTGGTGCGCCCCCCACCTAGGGTTTCCAACCCTAGGCGCAGGGGGGGGGGGGCGCACCAGCCCGCTAGGGGTTGGTTCCCCTCCCACTTCAGCCCACGGGGCCCTCCCGAATAGGTGGCCCCACCCGGTGGACCCTTGGGACCCTTCCAGTGGTCCCGGTACAATACCGGGTGACCCCGAAACTTTCCCGATGGCCGAAACAACACTTCCTATATAGTTTTCTTTACCTCCGGACCATTCCGGAACTCCTCGTGACGTCCGGGATCTCATCCGGGACTCCGAACAACATTCGGTTTGCTGCATACTCATATTCATACAACCCTAGCATCACCGAACCTTAAGTGTGTAGACCCTACGGATTCGGGAGACATGCAGACATGACCGAGACGGCTCTCCGGTCAATAACCAACAGCGGGATCTGGATACCCATGTTGGCTCCCACATACTCCTCGATGATCTCATCGGATGAACCACGATGTCGAGGGTTCAAGCAACCCCGTATACTATTCCCTTTGTCAGACGGTATGTTACTTGCCCGAGACTCGATCGTCGGTATCCCAATACCTCGTTCAGTCTCGTTACCAGCAAGTCACTTTACTCGTACCGTAATGCATGATCCCATGACCAGACACTTGGTCACTTTGAGCTCATTATGATGATGCACTACCGAGTGGGCCCAGTGATACCTCTCCGTAACACGGAGTGACAAATCCCAGTCTCGATCCGTGTCAACCCAACAGACACTTTCGGAGATACCTGTAGTGCACCTTTATAGTCACCCAGTTACGTTGTGACGTTTGGTACACCCAAAGCACTTCTACGGTATCCGGGAGTTACACTATCTCATGGTCTAAGGAAAAGATACTTGACATTGGAAAAGCTCTAGCAAAACGAACTACACGATCTTGTGCTATGCTTAGGAATGGGTCTTGTCCATCACATCATTCTCCTAATGATGTGATCCCGTTGTCAACAACATCCAATGTCCATAGTCAGGAAACCATGACTATCTGTTGACCAACGAGCTAGTCAACTAGAGGCTTACTAGGGACGTATTGTGGTCTATGTATTCACACGTGTATTACGATTTCCGGATAATACAATTATAGCATGAATAAAAGACAATTATCATGAACAAGGAAATATAATAATAATCCTTTTATTATTGCCTCTAGGGCATATTTCCAACAGTCTCCCACTTGCACTAGAGTCAATAATCTAGTTACATTGTGATGAATCGAACACCCATAGAGTTCTGGTGTTGATCATGTTTTGCTCGCGAGAGAGGTTTAGTCAACGGATCTGCGACATTCAGATCCGTATGTACTTTGCAAATATCTATGTCTCCATCTTGAACATTTTCATGGATGGAGTTGAAGCGACGCTTGATGTGCCTGGTCTTCTTGTGAAACCTGGGCTCCTTGGCAAGGGCAATAGCTCCAGTGTTGTCACAGAAGAGTTTGATCGGCCCCGACGCATTGGGTATGACTCCTAGGTCGGTGATGAACTCCTTCACCCAAATTGCTTCATGCGCTGCCTCCGAGGCTGCCATGTACTCCGCTTCACATGTAGATCCCGCCACGATGCTCTGCTTGCAGCTGCACCAGCTTACTGCTCCACCATTCAACATATACACGTATCCGGTTTGTGACTTAGAGTCATCCAGATCTGTGTCGAAGCTAGCGTCGACGTAACCCTTTACGACGAGCTCTTCGTCACCTCCATAAACGAGAAACATGTCCTTTGTCCTTTTCAGGTACTTCAGGATATTCTTGACCGCTGTCCAGTGTTCCTTGCCGGGATTACTTTGGTACCTTCCTACCAAACTTACGGCAAGGTTTACATCAGGTCTGGTACACAGCATGGCATACATAATAGATCCTATGGCTGAGGCATAGGGGATGACGCTCATCTCTTCTTTATCTTTTGCCGTGGTCGGGCATTGAGCCGAGCTCAATCTCACACCTTGCAATACAGGCAAGAACCCTTCTTGGACTGATCCATTTTGAACTTCTTCAAAATCTTATCAAGGTATGTGCTTTGTGAAAGACCTATGAGGCGTCTCGATCTATCCCTATAGATCTTGATGCCTAATATGTAAGCAGCTTCTCCAAGGTCCTTCATTGAAAAACACTTATTCAAGTAGGCCTTAATGCTGTCCAAGAATTCTATATCATTTCCCATCAAAAGTATGTCATCTACATATAATATGAGAAATGCTACAGAGCTCCCACTCACTTTCTTGTAAACGCAGGCTTCTCCATAAGTCTGCATAAACCCAAACGCTTTGATCATCTCATCAAAGCGAATGTTCCAACTCCGAGATGCTTGCACCAGCCCATAAATGGATCGCTGGAGCTTGCACACTTTGTTAGCATTCTTAGGATCGACAAAACCTTCCGGCTGCATCATATACATCTCTTCCTTAAGATAACCGTTAAGGAATGCCGTTTTGACGTCCATCTGCCATATCTCATAATCATAGTATGCGGCAATTGCTAACATGATTCGGACGGACTTAAGCTTCGCTACGGGAGAGAAAGTCTCATCGTAGTCAATCCCTTGAACTTGCCGATAACCCTTAGCGACAAGTCGAGCTTTATAGATGGTGACATTACCATCCGCGTCCGTCTTCTTCTTAAAGATCCATTTGTTTTCTATCGCTCGCCGATCATCGGGCAAGTCAGTCAAAGTCCATACTTTGTTTTCATACATGGATTCTATCTCGGATTGCATGGCTTCTAGCCATTTGTTGGAATCTGGGCCCGCCATCGCTTCTTCACAGTTCGAAGGTTCACCATTGTCTAACAACATGATTTCCAGGACAGGGTTGCCATACCACTCTGGTGTGGAACGTGTCCTTGTGGACCTACGAAGTTCAGTAGCAACTTGATCAGAAGTACCTTGATCATCATCATTAATTTCCTCTCCAGTCGGTGTAGGCACCACAGGAACATTTTCCTGAGCTGCACTACTTTCCGGTTCAAGAGGTAGTACTTCATCGAGTTCTACTTTCCTCCCACTTACTCCTTTCGAGAGAAACTCTTTTTCCAGAAAGGATCCCTTCTTGGCAACAAAGATCTTGCCTTCGAATCTTAAGTAGAAGGTATACCCAATGGTTTCCTTAGGGTATCCTATGAAGACACATTTTTCCGACTTGGGTTCGAGCTTTTCAGGTTGAAGTTTCTTGACATAAGCATCGCATCCCCAAACTTTTAGAAACGACAGCTTAGGTTTCTTCCCAAACCATAATTCATACGGTGTCGTCTCAACGGATTTAGACGGTGTCCTATTTAAAGTGAATGTAGTTGTCTCTAGAGCGTATCCCCAAAATGATAGCGGTAAATCGGTAAGAGACATCATAGATCGCACCATATCCAACAGAGTGCGATTAAGACGTTCAGACACACCATTACGCTAAGGTGTTCCAGGCAGCGTGAGTTGTGAAACGATTCCACATTTCCTTAAGTGTGTACCAAATTCGTGACTTAAATATTCTCCTCCACGATCTGATCGTAGGAACTTTATCTTTCGGTCACGTTGATTCTCTACTTCATTCTGAAATTCCTTGAACTTTTCAAAGGTCTCAGACTTGTGTTTCATCAAGTAGACATACCCATATCTACTCAAGTCATCAGTGAGAGTGAGAACATAACGATATCCTCCGCGAGCCTCAACGCTCATTGGACCGCACACATCGGTATGTATGATTTCCAACAAGTTGGTTGCTCGCTCCATTGTTCCGGAGAACGGAGTCTTGGTCATTTTGCCCATGAGGCATGGTTCGCATGTGTCAAATGATTCATAATCTAGAGACTCTAAAAGTCCATCAGCATGGAGCTTCTTCATGCGCTTGACACCAATGTGACCAAGGCGGCAGTGCCACAAGTATGTGGGACTATCGTTATCAACTTTACATCTTTTGGTATTCACACTATGAATATGTGTAACATTACGTTCGAGATTCATTAAGAATAAACCATTGACCATCGGGGCATGACCATAAAACATATCTCTCATATAAATAGAACAACCATTATTCTCGGATTTAAATGAGTAGCCATCTCGTATCAAACGAGATCCAGATACAATGTTCATGCTCAAACTTGGCACTAAATAACAATTATTGAGGTTTAAAACTAATCCCGTAGGTAAATGTAGAGGTAGCGTGCCGACGGCGATCACATCGACCTTGGAACCATTCCCGACGCGCATCGTCACCTCGTCCTTCGCCAGTCTCCGCTTATTCCGCAGCTCCTGCTGTGAGTTACAAATGTGAGCAACGGCACCGGTATCAAATACCCAGGAGTTACTACGAGTACTGGTAAGGTACACATCAATTACATGTATATCAAATATACCTTTAGTGTTGCCGGCCTTCTTGTCCGCTAAGTATTTGGGGCAGTTCCGCTTCCAGTGACCCTTCCCTTTGCAATAAAAGCACTCAGTCTCAGGCTTGGGTCCATTCTTTGACTTCTTCCCGGCAACTGGCTTACCGGGCGCGGCAACATCTTTGCCGTCCTTCTTGAAGTTCTTCTTACCCTTGCCCTTCTTGAACTTAGTGGTCTTATTGACCATCAACACTTGATGTTCTTTCTTGATTTCAACCTCTGCTGACTTCAGCATTGAAATACTTCAGGAATGGTCTTCACCATCCCCTGCATATTGTAGTTCAACACAAAGCTCTTGTAGCTCGGTGGGAGCGACTGAAGGATTCTGTCAATGACCGCCTCGTCCGGGAGGTTGATCTCCAGCTGGGACAGGCGGTTGTGCAACCCAGACATTTTGAGTATGTGCTCACTGACAGAACTGTTTTCCTCCATCTTACAACTATAGAACTTGTCGGAGACTTCATATCTCTCGACCCGGGCATGAGCTTGGAAAACCATTTTCAGCTCCTCGAACATCTCATATGCTCCGTGTTTCTCAAAACGCTTTTGGAGCCCCGGTTCTAAGCTGTAAAGCATGCCGCACTGAACGAGGGAGTAATCATCAGCACGTGATTGCCAAGTGTTCATAACGTCTTGGTTCTCTGGGATGGGTGCTTCACCTAGCGGTGCATCTAGGACATAATCTTTCTTGGCTGCTATGAGGATGATCCTCAGGTTCCGGACCCAGTCCGAATAGTTGCTGCCATCATCTTTCAGCTTGGTTTTCTCTAGGAACGCGTTGAAGTTCATGTTGACATGAGCGTTGGCCATTTGATCTACAAGACATATTTTGCAAAAGTTTTAGACTAAGTTCATGATAATTAAGTTCATCTAATCAAATTATTTAATGAACTCCCACTCAGATTAGACATCCCTCTAGTCATCTAAGTGTTACACGATCCGAGTCGACTAGGCCGTGTCCGATCATCACGTGAGACGGACTAGTCATCATCGGTGAACATCTCCATGTTGATCGTATCTTCCATACGACTCATGTTCGACCTTTCGGTCTCTGTGTTCCGAGGCCATGTCTGTACATGCTAGGCTCGTCAAGTTAACCCTAAGTGTTCTGCATGTGTAAATCTGTCTTACACCCGTTGTATGTGAACGTAAGGATCTATCACACCCGATCATCACGTGGTGCTTCGAAACGACGAACTTTAGCAACGGTGCACAGTTAGGGGGAACACTTTCTTGAAATTATTATAAGGGATCATCTTATTTACTACCGCCGTTCTAAGTAAACAAGATGCATAAAACATAATAAACATCACATGCAATTATATAGTAGTGACATGATATGGCCAATATCATATAGCTCCTTCGATCTCCATCTTCGGGGCTCCATGATCATCTTCGTCACCGGCATGACACCATGATCTCCATCATCATGATCTCCATCATTGTGTCTTCATGAAGTTGTCACGCCAACGACTACTTCTACTTCTATGGCTAACGCGTTTAGCAATAAAGTAAAGTAATTTACATGGCGTTCTTCAATGACACGCAGGTCATACAAAAAATAAAGACAACTCCTATGGCTCCTGCCGGTTGTCATACTCATCGACATGCAAGTCGTGATTCCTATTACAAGAACATGATCTCATACATCACAATATATCATTCATCATTCATCACAACTTCTGGCCATATCACATCACATGACAATTGCTGCAAAAACAAGTTAGACGTCCTCTAATTGTTGTTGCATCTTTTACGTGGCTGCAATTGGGTTCTAGCAAGAACGTTTTCTTACCTACGAATAACCACAACGTGATTTTGTCAACTTCTATTTACCCTTCATAAGGACCCTTTTCATCTAATCCGCTCCAACTAAAGTAGGAGAGACAGACACCCGCTAGCCACCTTATGCAACTAGTGCATGTCAGTCGGTGGAACCTGTCTCACGTAAGCGTACGTGTAAGGTCGGTCCGGGCCGCTTCATCCCACAATACCGCTGAAGCAAGAAAAGACTAGTAGCGGCAAGCAAGTTGACAAGATCTATGCCCACAACAAATTTGTGTTCTACTCGTGCAATAGAGAACTACGCATAGACCTAGCTCATGATGCCACTGTTGGGGAACGTTGTAGAAAATAAAAATTTTCCTATGGTTTCACCAAGATCCATCTATGAGTTCATCTAAGCAACGAGTGAAAGGGGAGATGCATCTACATACCACTTTGTAGATCGCGAGCGGAAGCATTCAAAAGAACGGGGTTGAAGTAGTCGTTCTCGTTGTGATCCTATCACCGGAGATCCTAGTGCCGAACGGACGGCACCTCCACGTTCAACACACATATGGTCAGCGTGATGTCTCCTCCGTCTTGATCCAGCAAGGGGGAAGGAGAGGTTGATGATGATCCAGCAGCACGACGGCGTGGTGGTGGATGCAGCAGAACTCCGGCAGGGCTTCGCCAAGCTGCTGCGGGAGGAGGACGAGGTGTAGCAGGGGAGGGAGGCGCCAAGACTTGGGTGCGGCTGCCCTCCCCCTGCCCTCCTTTATATAGGCCCCCAGGGGGGGCGCCGGCCCTGGGAGATCAATCTCCCAAGGGGGCGGCGGCCAAGGGGGGTGGAGTGCCCCCCAAGGCAAGTGGTGCGCCCCCCCACCTAGGGTTTCCAACCCTAGGCGCAGGGGGGGCCAAGGGGGGGGGGGGCGCACCAGCCCACTAGGGGCTGGTTCCCCTCCCACTTCAGCCCACGGGGCCCTCCGGGATAGGTGGCCCCACCCGGTGGACCCCCGGGACCCTTCCGGTGGTCCCGGTACAATACCGGGTGACCCCGAAACTTTCCCGATGGCCGAAACAGCACTTCCTATATAGTTTTCTTTACCTCCGGACCATTCCGGAACTCCTCGTGATGTCCGGGATCTCATCCGGGACTCCGGACAACATTCGGTTTGTTGCATACTCATATTCATACAACCCTAGTGTCACCGAACCTTAAGTGTGTAGACCCTACGGGTTCGGGAGACATGCAGACATGACCGAGACGGCTCTCCGGTCAATAACCAACAGCGGGATCTGGATACCCATGTTGGCTCCCACATACTCCTCGATGATCTCATCGGATGAACCACGATGTCGAGGGTTCAAGCAACCCCGTATACTATTCCCTTTGTCAGACGGTATGTTACTTGCCCGAGACTCGATCGTCGGTATCCCAATACCTCGTTCAGTCTCGTTACCGGCAAGTCACTTTACTCGTACCGTAATGCATGATCCCGTGACCAGACACTTGGTCACTTTGAGCTCATTATGATGATGCACTACCGAGTGGGCCCAGTGATACCTCTCCGTAACACGGAGTGACAAATCCCAGTCTCGATCCGTGTCAACCCAACAGACACTTTCGGAGATACCTGTAGTGCACCTTTATAGTCACCCAGTTACGTTGTGACGTTTGGTACACCCAAAGCACTCCTACGGTATCCGGGAGTTACACGATCTCATGGTCTAAGGAAAAGATACTTGACATTGGAAAAGCTCTAGCAAAACGAACTACACGATCTTGTGCTATGCTTAGGAATGGGTCTTGTCCATCACATCATTCTCCTAATGATGTGATCCTGTTGTCAACGACATCTAATGTCCATAGTCAGGAAACCATGACTATCTGTTGACCAACGAGCTAGTCAACTAGAGGCTTACTAGGGACGTATTGTGGTCTATGTATTCACACGTGTATTACGATTTCCGGATAATACAATTATAGCATGAATAAAAAGACAATTATCATGAAGAAGGAAATATAATAATAATCCTTTTATTATTGCCTCTAGAGCATATTTCCAACAGTCCGCACGCTTAACATTCGGTGACGATTTATATTATGAGTTTATGTGTTTTGATGTACCGAAGGTAGTTCGGAGTCCCGGATGAGATCAGGGACGTAAAGATTGATATATTGGACGACTATATTCGGACATCGGAAAGGTTCCGAGTGATTCTAGTATTTTCGAAGTACCGGGGAGTTACGGGAATTCACCAGGAGAAGTATTGGGCCTTATTGGGCCATACGGGAATAGAGGAGAGAGGCCAAAAGGAAGGAGGCGCCCCCCTCTGGTATGAATTGGACAAGGGGTGCAACCCCCTTTTCCTTCTCCCTCTCCCCCTCTTTCCTTCTCTCCTACTCCGGAAAGGAAAGGGGAATCCTACTGGGACTTGGGAGTCCTAGTAGGACTCCCCACACTTGGCGCGCCTCCTCCTGGCCGGCCGCCCCCTCCCCTTGATCCTTTATATATGGGGGTAGGGGGGCACCTCTAGACACACAAGTTGATCTGTTGATCTCTCCCAGCCGTGTGCGGTGCACCCTCCACCATATTCCACCTCGGTAATATCGTAGCGGTGCTTAGGCGAAGCCCTACGTTGGTAGCATCATCAACACCATCATCATGCTATCGTGCTAACGGAACTCTCCCGCAAAGCTCTGCTGGATCGGAGTTCATGGGACGTCATCGAGCTGAACGTGTGCTGAAGTTGGAGGTGCCGTACATTCGGTACTTGGATCAGTCGGATCGTGAAGACGTATGACTACATCAACCACGTTGTGCTAACGCTTCCGCTTTCGGTCTACGAGGGTATGTGGACAACACTCTCCCCTCTCGTTGCTGTGCATCACGATGATCTTGTGTGTGCTTAGGATTTTTTTTGAAATTACTACGTTCCCCAACAGTGGCATCCGAGCCAGGTTTATGCGTAGATATTATATGCACGAGTAGAACACAAGTGAGTTGTGGGCGATACAAGCCATACTGCTTACCAGCGTGTCATACTTTGGTTCGACGGTATTGTTGGATGAAGCGGCCCAGGCCAACATTACGTGTACGCTTACGCGATACTGGTTCTACCGACGTGCTTTGCACACAGGTGGCTGGCGGGTGTCAGTTTCTCCAACTTTAGTTGAACCGAGTGTGGCTACGCCCGGTCCTTGAGAAGGTTAAAACAACACTAACTTGATGAAATATCATTGTGGTTTTGATGTGTAGGTAAGAACGGTTCTTGCTCAGCCCGTAGCAGCCACGTAAAACTTGCAACAACAAAGTAGAGATATAAGTTGTTTTTGCAGGGCATGTTGTGATGTGATATGGTCAAGACGTGACGAGATATAAGTTGTTGTATGAGATGATCATGTTTTGTTGAAGTTATCGGCAACTGGCAAAAGCCTTATGGTTGTCTCTTTATTGCATAAGATGCAAGCACTAAATAATTGCTTTACTTTATCACTATGCGATAGCAATAGTTGCGAGAGCAATAGTTGGTGAGACGACCATGTGACGACACATTGATATAGATCGAGATGATGGAGATCATGGTGTCATGCCAGTGACGATGGAGATCATGATGATGCTTTGGAGATGGAGATCAAAGGCACAAGATGATGATGGCCATATCATGTCACATATTTTGATTGCATGTGATGTTTATCTTTTATACATCTTATTTTGCTTAGTTCGGCGGTAGCATTATAAGATAATCTCTCACTAAATTTCAAGGTATAAGTGTTCTCCCTGAGCATGCACCGTTGCCAAAGTTCTTCATGCCGAGACACCACGTGATGATCGGGTGTGATAAGCTCTACGTTCATCTACAACAGGTGCAAGCCAGTTTTGCACATGCAGAATACTCGAGTTAAACTTGATGAGCCTAGCATATGCAGATATGGCCTCGGAACACTGAGACCGAACGGTCGAGTGTGAATCATATAGTAGATATGATCAACATAGTGATGTTCACCATTGAAAGCTACTCCATCTCATGTGATGATCAGACATGGTTTAGTTGATTTGGATGACGTGATCACTTAGATGATTAGAGGGATGTCTATCTAAGTGGGAGTTCTTAAGTAATATGATTAATTGAACTTTAATTTATCATGAACCTAGTCCTGATAGTATTTTGCAAATTATGTTGTAGATCAATAGCTCGCGTTGTTGCTTCCCTATGTTTATTTTGATATGTTCCTAGAGAAAAACTATGTTGAAAGATGATAGTAGCAATGATGCGGACTGGGTCCGTGATCTGAGGTTTATCCTCATTGCTGCACAGAAGAATTATGTCCTTGATGCACCGCTAGGTGACAGACCTATTGCGGGAGCAGATGCAGACATTATGAATGTTTGGCTAGCTCAATATGATGACTACTTGATAGTTTAGTGCACCATACTTAACGGCTTAGAATCGGGACTTCAAAGACGTTTTGATCGTCATGGACCATATGAGATGTTCCAGGAGTTGAAGTTAATATTTCAAGCAAATACCCGAGTTGAGAGATATGAAGTCCCTAACAAGTTCTATAGCTAAAAGATGGAGGAGAATAGCTCAAGCAGTGAACATGTGCTCAGATTGTCTGGGTACTACAATCGCTTGAATCAAGTGGGAGTTAATCTTCCAGTTAAGATAGCGATTGCTAGAGTTCTCTAGTCACCACCACCAAGTTAGTAGAACTTCGTGATGAACTATAGTATGCAAGGGATGACGAAAACGATTCCCGGGCTCTTCGTGATGCTGAAATCAACGAAGGTAGAAATCAAGAAAGAGCATCAAGTGTTGATGATTGACAAGACCACTAGTTTCAAGAAAAGGGCAAAGGGAAAGAAAGGGAACTTCAAGTAGAATGGCAAGCAAGTTGTCACTCCCATAAAGAAGCCCAAAGCTGGACCAAAGCCTGAAACTGAGTGCTTCTACTGCAAAGGAAATGGTTACTGGAGGCGGAAATGCCCTGAATATTTGGTGGATAAGTAGGATGGCAAAGAGAACAAGGGTATATTTGATATACAGGTTATTGATGTGTACCTTACTATTGTTTATAGTAGCCCCTGGGTATTTGATACTTGTTCGGTTGCTAAAAATTAGTAACTCGAAACAGGAGTTACAGAATAAACAGAGACTAGTTGAGGGTGAAGTGATGATGTGTGTTGGAAGTGGTTCCAAGATTGATATGATCATCATCGAACACTCCCTATACTTTCGAGATTAGTGTTAAACCTAAATAAATGTTATTTGGCGTTTGCGTTGAGCATGAATATGATTTGATCATGTTTATTGCAATATGGTTATTCATTTAAAGTCAGAGTATAATTGTTGTTCTGTTTACATGAATAAAACCTTCGATGGTCATACACCCAATGAAAATAGTTTATTGGATCTCGATCATAGTGATACACAAATTCATAATATTGATGCCAAAAGATGCAAAGTTGATAATGATACTGCAACTTATTTGTGTCACTGCCATTTGGGTCATATCGGTGTAAAGCGCAAGAAGAAACTCCATAAAGATGGACTTTTGGAATCACTTGGTTATGAATCATTTGATGCTTGCAAACCGTGCCTTTTGGGCAAGATGACTAAAACTCCGTTCTTCGAAACAATGGAACGAGCTACTGACTTGATGGAAATAATACATACCGATGTATGCGGTCCAATGAGTGTTGATGCTCGTGGCAAGTATCGTTATTTTCCGACCTTCACAGATGATTTGAGCAGATATGAGTATATCTACTTAATGAAGCACACGTCTGAAACATTTGAAAAGTTCAAAGTATTTCAGAGTGAAGTGTAAAATCATCGTAACAAGAAAATAAAGTTTCTACAATCTGATCGTAGAGGAAAATATTTGAGTTACGAGTTTGGCCTTCATTTAAAAACAATATGGAATAGTTTCAGAGCTCACGCCACATGGAACACCACAGCGTAATGGTGTGTCCGAACGTCGTAACCGCACTTTATTTGATATAGTGCGATCTATGATGTATCTTACCGATTTACCACTATCGTTTTGGGGTTATGCATTAGAGACAGCTGCATTCACTTTAAATAGGGCACCATCAAAATCCGTTGAGACGACGCCTTATTAATTGTGGTTTGGCAAGAAACCAAAGTTGTCATTTCTGAAAGTTTGGGGCTGCGATGCTTATGTGAAAAAGTTTCAACCTGATAAGCTCAAACCCAAATCGGAGAAGTGCGTCTTCATAGAATACCCAAAGGAAATTGTTGGGTACACCTTCTATCACAGATCCGAAGGCAAGATATTTGTTGCTAAGATGGATCCTTTCTAGAGAAGGAGTTTCTCTCAAAAGAAGTGAGTGGGAGAAAAGTAGAACTTGATGAGGTAATAGTACCTTCTCCCGAATTGGAAAATAGTTCATCACTGAAATTAGTTCTAGTGATGCCTACACAAATTAGTGAGGAAGCTAATGATGATGATCATGAAACTTCAAATCAAGTTACTACAGAACCTCGTAGGTCTTCTAGAGTACGGTCCGCACCAAAGTGGTATGGTAATCGTATTCTGGAAGTCATGTTACTAGACCATGATAAACCTATGAACTATGAGGAAGCGATGATGAGCCCAGATTCCGCAAAATGGTTTGAGGCCATGAAATCTGAGATGGGATCCATGTATGAGAACAAAGTGTGGACTTTGGTGGACTTGCCTGATGATCGGCAAGCCATAGAGAACAAATGGATCTTCAAGAGGAAGACGAACACTGGTAGTAGTGTTACTATATACAAAGCTCGACTTATTGCAAAAGGTTTTCGACAAGTTCAAGGGGTTGACAACGATGAGACCTTCTCACCCGTAGTGATGCTTAAGTCTGTCCGAATCATGTTAGCAATTGCTTGCCGCATTTTATGATTATGAAATTTGGCAAATGGATGTCAAAACTGCATTCCTGAATGGATTTCTGGAAGAAGAGTTGTATATGATGCAACCAGAAGGTTTTGTCGATCTGAAAGGTGCTAACAAAGTGTGCAAGCTCCAACGATCCATTTATAGACTGGTGCAAGCCTCTCGGAGTTGGAATAAACGCTTTCATAGTGTGATCAAAGCATATGGTTTTATATAGACTTCTGGAGAAGCCTGTATTTACAAGAAAGTGAGTGGGAGCTCTGTAGCATTTGTGATATTATATGTGGACAACATATTGTTGATTGGAAATGATATAGAATTTCTGGATAGCATAAAAGGATACTTGAATAAAGTTTTTCAATGAAAGACCTCGGTGAAGCTGCTTACATATTGAGCATCAAGATCTATAGAGATAGATCAAGACGCTTGATTAGATTTTTCAATGAGTACATACCTTGATAAGTTTCTGAAGTAGTTCAAAATGGAATAGTCAAAGAAAGAGTTCTTGCCTGTGTTGCAAGGTGTGAAGTTGAGTAAGACTCAAAACCCGACCATGGCAGAAAATTGAAAGAGAATGAAAAGTCATTCCCTATGCCTCAGTCATAGGTTATATAAAGTATGCTATGCTGTGTACCAAACCTATTGTATACCTTGTTTTGAGTTTGGCAAGGGAGTACAATTTTGATCTAAGAGTAGATCACTGGACAACAGTCAAGAATATCCTTAGTGAGGACTAAAGAAATATTTCTCGATTATGGAGGTGATAAAAGAGCCCATCGTAAAGAGTTACATCGGTGCAAGCTTTTACACCCATCCAGACGACTCTAAGTCTCAATCTAGATACATATTGAAAGTGGGAGCAATTAGCTAGAGTAGCTCCGTGCAGAGCATTGTAGACATAGAATATTTGCAAAATACATACGACACTGAATGTGACAGACCCGTTGACTAAACTTCTCTCACGATCTAAACATGATCATAACTCTAGTAAACCCTTTGGGTGTTGATCACATGACGATGTGAACTATGGCTATTAATCACATACATATGTGAAAATTGGTGTTAAATCACATGGCATTGTGAACTAGATTATTGATTCTAGTGCAAGTGGGAGACTGAAGGAAATATGCCCTAGAGGCAATAATAAAGTTATTATTTATTTCCTTATTTCATGATAAATGTTATTCATGCTAGAATTGTATTAACCGGAAACATAATACATGTGTGAATACATGGACAAACATAGTGTCACTAGTATGCCTCTACTTGACTAGCTCGTTGAATCAAAGATGGTTAAGTTTCCTAGCCATAGACATGAGTTGTCATTTGATTAACGAGATCACATCATTAGAGAATGATGTGATTGACTTGACCCATTCCATTAGCTTAGCACTTGATCATTTAGTATGTTGCTATTGCTTTCTTCATGACTTATACATGTTCCTATGACTATGAGATTATGCAACTCCTGCTTACCTGAGGAACACTTTGTGTGCTACCAAATGTCACAACGTAACTGGGTGATTATAAAGGTGCTCTACAGGTGTCTCTGAAGGTACTTGTTGAGTTGGCGTATTTCGAGATTAGGATTTGTCACTCCGATTGTCGGAGAGGTATCTCTGGGCCCTCTCGGTAATGCACATCACTATAAGCCTTGCAAGCAATGTGACTAATGAGTTAGTTGTGGGATAATGCATTATGGAATGAGTAAAGAGACTTGCCGGTAACGAGATTGAACTTGGTATTGAGATACCAACGATCGAACCTCGGGCAAGTAACATACCGATGACAAAGGGAACAATGTATGTTGTTATGCGGTTTGACCGATAAAGATCTTCGTAGAATATGTGGGAGCCAATATGAGCATCCAGGTTCTGTTATTGGTTATTGACCGGAGACGTGTCTCGGTCATGTCTACATAGTTCTCGAACCCGTAGGGTCCGCACGCTTAATGTTCGGTGACGATTTATATTATGAGTTTATGTGTTTTGATGTACCGAAGGTAGTTTGGAGTCCCGGATGAGATCGGGGACATGACAAGGAGTCTCAAAATGGTTGATACGTAAAGATCGATATATTGGACGACTATATTCGGACATCGAAAAGGTTCTGAGTGATTCGGGTATTTTCAGAGTACCGGGGAGTTACGGGAATTCATCGGGAGAAGTATTGGGCCTTATTGGGCCATACGGGAATAGAGGAGAGATGCCAAAAGGAAGGAGGCGCGCGCCCCCCTCTGGTCCGAATTGGACAAGGGGTGCAATCCCCTTTTCCTTCTCCCTCTCCCCCTCTTTCCTTCTCTCCCTCTCCCCACACTTGGCGCGCCTCCTCCTGGCCGGCCGCCCCCTCCCCCTTGATCCTTTATATACGGGGGCAGGGGGCACCTCTAGACACACAAGTTGATCTATTGATCTCTCCCAGCCATGTGAGGTGCCCCCCTCCACCATATTCCACCTCGGTAATATCGTAGCAGTGCTTATGCAAATCCCTACGTCTGTAGCATCATCAACACCGTCATCACGCCGTCGTGCTGACGGAACTCTCCTGCAAAGCTCTACTGGATCAGAGTTCGTGGGACGTCATCGAGCTGAACATGTGCTGAACTCGGAGGTGCCGTATGTTCGGTACTTGCATTGGTCAGATCGTGTAGACGTACGACTACATCAACCGCGTTGTGCTAACGCTTCCGCTTTCGGTCTATGAGGGTACGTGGACAACACTCTCCCCTCTTGTTGCTGTGCATCACCATGATCTTGTGTGTGTGTAGGAATTTTTCTGAAATTACTACGTTCCCCAACAGTGATAGTCATAATGCTTACCACCAACATCTTATTTTGATACGGCAGTATTGTGGGATGAAGCGACCCGAACCAACCTTACATGTCCACATACATGAGCCCGGTTCCACCGACAGACACGCAACTAGTTTTGCATAAAGGTGTCGCGCGGGTGTTCGTTTCTCCTACTTTAGTTGAATCGAATTTGACTATGGCCGGTGCTTGAAGAAGGTTAAAACAACAAACTTGATGAAACACCATTGTGGTTTTATGCGTAGGTAAGAATGGTTCTTGCTAGAAGCCCATAACAGCCACGTAAAACTTGCAACAACAAAGTAGAGGACACCTAACTTGTTTTTGCAGGGTATGTTGTGATGTGATATGGTCGAGACATGATGAGATATACATTATTGTATGAGATGATCATGTTTTGTAGGATATCTGGCAACTGGCAGGAGCCATATGGTTGTCTCTTTATTGTATGAAATGCATACGCCATGTAATTGCTTTACTTTATCGCTACGAGTTAGAAATAGTTGTAGAAGCAATAGTTGGCGAGACGACCACGATGCTACGATGGAGATCAAGGTGTCGAGCCGGTGACGATGGAGATCATGACGATGCTTTGGAGATGGAGATCAAAAGCACAAGATGATGGCCATATCATGTCACATATTTTGATTGCATGTGATTTTTATCTTTTATGCATCTTATTTTGCTTAGTATGGCAGTAGCATTATAAGATGATCCCTTCACTAAATTTCAAGGTATAAGTGTTGTCCCTGAGTATGCACCGTTGCGACAATTCGTCGTGTTGAGACACCACGTGATGATCAGGTGTGATAGACTCTATGTTCACATACAACGGGTGCAAGACAGTTTTGCACATGTGGAATACTCGGGTTAAACTTGATGAGCCTAGCATGTACAAAAATGGCCTCGGAACTGGAGACCGAAAGGTCAAACGTGAATCATATAGTAGATATGATCAACATAGAGATGTTCACCATTGATGACTACCCCATCTCACGTGATGATCGGACATGGGTTAGTTGATTTGGATCACGTATCACTTAGATGACTTGAGGGATGTCTATTTAAGTGGGAGTTGTTAAGTAATTTGATTAATTGAACTTAATTTATCATGAACTTAGTCCTGATAGTATTTGCATATCTATGTTGTAGATCAATGGCCTGTGCTACCCTTCCCCTGAATTTTAATGTGTTCCTAGAGAACGCTAAGTTGAAAAGTGATGGTAGCAACTACACGGACTAGGTCCGTAACTTGAGGATTATCCTCATTGTTGCATAGAAGAATTATGTCCTTGATGCACCGCTAGGTGAAAGGCCTGCTGTAGGAGCAGATCCTGATGTTTTGAACGTCTAGCAAGCTCGATCTAATGACTACTTGATAGTTCAATATGCCATGCTTTACGTCTTAGAACCGGGACTTCAAAGACATTTTGAACGTCATGGAGCATATGAGATGTTCCAGGAGTTGAAGTTAATATTTCAAGCAAATGCCTAGGTTGAGAGAGATGAAGTCTCCAACAAGTTCTATAGCTGCAAGATGGAGGAGAACAGTTTTGTGAGTGAACACATACTCAGAATGTCTGGGTATTACAATCACTTGACTCAGCTGGGAGTTGATCTTCCAGTTGATTGTGTTATTGACAAAGTTCTTCAATCACTGCCACCAAGCTACAAAGGCTTCATGATGAACTATAATATGCAAGGGATGAACAAAACAATTCCCGAGCTCTTCGCAATGCTTAAGGCTGCGGAGGTAGAAATCAAGAAGGAGCATCAAGTGTTGATGGTTAACAAGACCACTAGTTTCAAGAAAAAGGGCAAGGGTAAAAAGAAGGGCAACTTCAAGAAGAATGACAAGCAAGTTGTCACTCCCGGGAAGAAACCTAAAATGGACCCAAGCCTGAAACTGAGTGCTTCTACTGCAAAGGGACTGGTCACTGGAAGCTGAACTACCCCAAGTATTTGGTGGATAAGAAGGATGGAAAAGTGAACAAAGGTATATGTGATATACATATTATTGATGTGTACCTTAATAATGCTCGTAGTAGCGCCTAGGTATTTGATATTGGTTCGGTTGCTCATATTTGTAACTCAAAATAGGAGCTATGGATTAAAGAAGATTGGCTAAGGATGAGGTGACGATGCGCGCCGGGAATTGTTCCAAGGTCGATGTGATCGCCGTCGGCATGCTACCTCTACATCTACCTTCTGGATTAGTTTTAGACCTGAATAATTGTTATTTGGTGCCAGCGTTGAGCATGAACATTATATCTGGATCTTGTTTAGTGAGAGATGATTATTCATTTAAATCAAAGAATAATGATTGTTCTATTTACATGAGTAATATCTTTTATGGTCATGCACCCTTGAAGAGTGGTCTATTTCTGTTGAATCTTGATTGTGGTGATACACATATTCATAATATTGATGCCTTAAGATGCAAAGTTGATAATGATAGTGCAACATATTTGTGGCACTGCTGTTTAGGTCATATTGGTGTAAAGCGCATGAAGAAACTCCATGCAGATGGACTTTTGGAATCACTTGGGAACCATTCCTCATGGGCAAGATGATAAAACTCCGTTCTCCGGAACAATGGAGCGAGCCAATGAATTATTGGAAATAATACATACCGATGTATGCGATCCAATGAGTGTCGAGGCACGCGGCGGGTATCGTTATTTTCTGACCAACACAGATGATTTGAGTAGATATGGGTATATCTACTTAATGAAACACAAGTCTGAAATATTTGAAAAGTTCAAGGAATTTCAGAGTGAAGTGGAGAATCATCGTAACAAGAAAATAAAGTTTCTACAATCTGATCGCGGAGGTGAGTATTTGAGTTATGAGTTTGGCCTTCATTTAAAACAATGTGGAATAGTTTCACAACTCACGCCACCTGGAACACCACAACGTAATGGTGTGTCCGAACGTTGTAACCGTACTTTATTAGATATGGTGCGATCTATGATGTCTCTTACCGATTTACCACTATCATTTTGGGGTTATGCATTAGAGATAGCTGCATTCTAAATCCGTTGAGACGACACCGTATGGATTGTGGTTTAGCAAGAAACCTAAGCTGTCGTTTCTTAAATTTTGGGGTTGCGACACTTATGTCAAAAGGCTTCAGCCTGATAAGCTCGAACCCAAATCAGAGAAGTGCATCTTCATAGGATACCCTAAGGAAACAATTGAGTACACCTTCTACCACGGATCCGAAGGCAAGATCTTTGTTGCTAAGAATGAAACCTTTCTATAGAAGGAGTTTCTCTCGAAAGAAGTGAGTGGGAGGAAAGTAGAACTTGATGAGGTAATTGTACCTTCTCTCGAATTGGAAAATAGCACATTGGTGAAATCAGTTCTCGTAATGCCTACACCAACTAGTTAGGAAGCAAATGATGATGATCATGAAACTTCAGATCAAGTTACTACCGGACCTCGTAGGTCGAATAGAGCATGTTCCGCACTAGAGTGGTATGGTAATCCTGTCCTGGAAGTCATGTTACTAGACCATGATGAACCTACGAACTATGAAGAAGCTATGATGAGCCAAGATTCCGACAAATGGCTTGAGGCCATGAAATCTTTGATAAGATGCGTGTATGAGAATAAAGTGTGGACTTTGGTGGACTTGCCTAATGATCGGCAAGCCATAGAGAATAAATGGATCTTCAAGAAGAAGACTGACACTGATGGTAATGTTACTGTCTACAAAGCGCGACTTGTCGCAAAAGGTTTGCGACAACTTCAAGGGGTTGACTACAATGAGACTTTCTCACCCGTAGCGATGCTTAAGTCCGTCTGAATCATGTTAGCAATTGCCGCATTTTATGATTATGAAATCTGGCAAATAGACGTCAAAACTGCATTCCTTAATGGTTTTCTTAAAGAAGAGTTGTATATGATGCAACCAGAAGGTTTTGTCGATCCTAAAGCTGCTAACAAAGTGTGCAAGCTCCAGCGATCCATCTACGAACTGGTGCAAGCATCTTGGAGTTGGAATATACGCTTTGATGAGGTGAACAAAGCATATGGTTTTATACAAACTTTCGGTGAAGCCTGTATTTACAAGAAAGTGAGTGGGAGCTCTGTAGCATTTCTAATCTATAATACCTAAATAGTTCATCCCCACTATCATATTTCTCTTGACATGCAACCTATCCACATCATCATCCATTCATATGCAGCCACGTCACATATGATCCCAAATAACTCTAACCCCTCTTTGGCTGTACTACCCAGCGCTTTAAATTTGTCACTGCCTCCACTTCCACTCGATTTGTTATGGCAGGGTCGTACATCGTCTCTTTAGTTCTCTTCGTCTCCTCCAATTCCACCCACAATCAGATCAAAAGCCACTTGCGGCGGCTATATAGCAGCAAATGGAGGGCGGCAACACTGGATCCAGCTGAGACGCCAACTATAAATCGCGCACGATCAGGGACCGAGCCATGCCTATCCATTCCGTCCACCCGTCGATCCATCTGTCGGAATCGATTCATATTATTTTCCTCGAAGATCATCATCAATGGAGTCCTTGTCCATTAGTCCCCGTGAGACGGTGTTGTTGTACGCATATGCGCTGCTGAGCGTGGTGTGCGTGCATTGTCATGCTAGCTGCATGGGCCGTGGTGGTGTTGGTGGTGGCCAGCATGTTGGGCGGGTCCGACAGGGTGTAGAGGCTAGTGGGCGGTGATGTGGTGGCAGACATGCCGCCGCCCATCGCTGTCGGAGATAGCGCAAAGCTGATGCAGGGATGCCGGCATGTCGGAGTAGACCTCCGGCACGGTGGACAAGATGAGGTTCCTCGGTGCTGGCGTCGATGCCGAGGGTTCCCATGGAGCAAAGCCATGCTCTACTGGCACCGCACAGGCTTCTTCTCCAGCCCGAGAAAAATTGTATGAACGGTACGTGCATGATCCATCCAGTCGTCCAACCATTAATCCCTTTTGATTACAGGGGGCATTGTACTGATTTTTCTCCTTTGATTAAAGTTGCAGGAAAGTGAGGCCACAAGCCCACGACCAGGAGATAGGAGCTAGGCGACGGTGGACTGGAGATTTTCTCTTTGTTAGATCCGTCTCTCTCTCTCCCCATAAATTTCTATGTCTCCTATGTGTTAACTTTCTCTCTATTAATTCTCGATGAAGAATCAAACAAATTGTGAATCCAAGACTATGAATGAGTGCAATGGGTTTCAGTAGGTATGTGTGAGTATATCCTACAGCTTCTTCCAATCTGTGTAATCGAGATAATTTTGGCACTCTAAAAGTGATTGTTATAACGAGTTGCTTAATAACAATATGTGGCAAAATATTTGAGTAGTTCATAGCAGTAGAAAGTCTATTACAAAGGGTGGTAACCTCACCATCTCATAACAAAGAGGTCATATCAATAAATTATCCATCTTTTATCCTTCCAATCAAATACAAAGTTGGCTACCTATAACCACTTCTTATCCTCACAACAAGTCCAAAAATGGCTATTCCTAGCCTCAGTTCGGGATACCCAGGGCCACCTAAATCTATCCGGCACAAATATTCAAATACCAATTATCCCCTTAGAAACACGTAACAGTCCTGCAGCAACACGCGGGGTATCATCTAGTATTATATGTAGATGACATATTGTTAATTGGAAATGATATAGAATTTCTGGATAGCATAAAAGGATACTTGAATAAGTGTTTTTCAATGAAAGACCTCGGTGAAGCTGCTTATATATTGGGCATCAAGATCTATAGAGATAGATCAAGACGCTTAATAGGACCTTCACAAAGCACATACCTTGATAAAGTTTTGAAGAAGTTTGAAATGGATCAGTCAAAGAAAGGGTTCTTGCCTGTGTTACAAGGTGTGAGTTGAGTCAGACTCAATGCCCGGCCACTACAGAAGATAGAGAGAAAATGAAAGTGCAACTAATGCCTGGGTGGTTTTGGTAATTCCTAACAACATATAGCTCATTGAACTAATACTCTTTCAAGATGATCATTTCAGAAAGTTCAATGATTGGCATGGCATGGACTAGATATGTGGACCCCTCAAAACGCTAAGGACACACATTGGCAGAAGCTCAGGACTCTACATTTTCATTTTAGTGATCCAAGATCACATTGAGTCTATAGGAAAGCCAATACTATTAAAAGAGGATGAGGTGTTGCTTAATGGCTTGCTTTCTCAAAATGCTTAGTGATATGCTCCAAAAACCCTCAACCACTTTCTCATATCCACATATGTCCTAAACCTAAATTCAAACTCGGCCCCACCGATTTGATCTATCCGGTGCCACCAAGTTCATTGGACATAAGCCACTGCCATAAAACCTAATCACTTTGGTCTCACCGATAGGGATCTCGGTCTCACCGAAATGGGATTGCAAACTCTCTGTTTCCCTTTGTAACATTTCGGTCTAACCAAAATGAGCGATTGGTCCCACCGAGTTTGCAATACAAACTCTTTGTTTCCTTTTCGTAACATTTTGGTCTCACCGAAATGAGCGACTGGTCCCACTGAGTTTGCTTGGCCAACTCTCTGTTTGCCTATTATTGAAATCAGTCCCATCGAGTTCATGTGATCGGTCTCACCGAGATCAAGTTATTCCTTAATGCTAGCACATCGGTCCCACCGAGTTGATGTTTTCGGTCCCACCGAAAAGCCTAACATTCACATTTTGAACTGAATCGGTCTGACCGAGTTTCACTATTCGGCCTCACCGAGTTTGGGAATTTGTGTGTTACAGTTAGATTTTGTGTGGAGGCTATATATACCCCTCCACCCATTCTCCATCCGTGGAGAGAGTCATCAGAATGTGCCTACACTTCAAGCATTCACTTTCTGAGAGAGAACCACCTACTCATGTGCTGAGACCAAGACATTCCAATCCAACCACAAGAATCTTGATCTCTAGCCTTCCCCAAGTTGCTTTCCACTCAAATCATCTTTCCACCATAGCCAAATCTGTGAGAGAGAGTTGAGTGTTGGGGAGAGTATCATTTGAAGCACAAGAGCAAGGAGTTCATCATCAACACACCACCTATTACCTTTTGGAGAGTGGTGTCTCCTAGATTGGTTAGGTGTCACTTGGGAGCCTCCGTCAAGATTGTGGAGTTGATCCAAGGAGTTTGTAAGGGCAAGAAGATCGCCTACTTCGTGAAGATCTACCCAAGTGAGGCAAGTCCTTCATGGGCATTGGCCATGGTGGGATAGACAAGGTTGCTTCTTCGTGGACCCTTCGTGGGTGGAGCCCTATGTGGATTCGCGCAGCCGTTACCCTTCGTGGGTTGAAGTCTCCATCAACGTGGATGTACGATAGCACCACCTATCAGAACCACGCCAAAAATCTCCGTGTCTACATTGCGTTTGCTCCCTCCAAACTCCTCCCCTTTACCTTCATATGCAATGATTTACATTCTGCTGCTATACTCTTAGATTTGCATGTGTAGGTTGATTGCTTGATTAGTGCTAAGTTGCTAAAGTCTGCCAAGACTTAAAATTGGGAAAATGCTAGATTTTTATTTGGTCAAGTAGTCTAATCACCCCCCCTCTAGACATACTTCCGATCCTACAGAAAGTCATTCCCTATGCCTCAGCCATTGGTTCTATCATGTATGCCATGCTGTGTACAAAACCTGATGTGTGCCTTGCCATAAGTATGGCAGGGAGGTGATGTCTACTACACAAACTTCTTCTTGTAGACTCGTGTTGGGCCTCCAAGCGCAAAGTTTTGTAGGACAGTAGCAAATTTTCCTCAAGTGGATGACCTAAGGTTTATCTATCCGTGGGAGGCGTGGGATGAAGATGGTCTCTCTCAAACAACCCTGCAACCAAATAACAAAGAGTCTCTTGTGTCCCCAACACACCCAATACAATGGTAAATTGTATAGGTGCACTAGTTCAGCGAAGAGATGGTGATACAAGTGTACTATGGATGGTACATATAGGTTTTTGTAATCTGAAAATATAATAACAGCAAGGTAACTAGTAACGAAAGTGAGCAAAAATGGCATTGCGATGCTTGGAAACAAGGCCTAGGGTTCATACTTTCACTAGTGCAAGTTCTCTCAACAATGATAACATAATTGGATCATATAACAATCCCTCAACCTGTGACAAAAGTCACTCCAAAGTTCCTATCGCAGAGAACATAAGATGAAATTGCTTGTAGGGTACGAAACCACCTCAAAGTTATTCCTTCCGATCAATCCATTGAGCTTTTCCTATAAGTGTCACAAACAGCCCTAGAGTTCATAGTAAAATAACACCATATGACACACATCAATCAACCCTAATGTCACCTAGATGCTCCAATGTCACCACAAGTATCCGTCGGTCAATTATACGATATGCATCACACAATCTCAGAATCATAATATTCAATCCAACACAAAGAACTTCAAGAGTATCCTAAGATTTGTATCGGAGAAAGGAATATGAAAACGCGTACCAACCCCTATGCATAGATTACCCCAATGTCACCATGGAAATCCGCAAGTTGATAACCAAAACATACATCAAGTGGATCAACAGAACATCCCATTGTCACCAAGGATATCCCATCGCAAGACATACATCAAGTGCTCTCACATCCAAAGATTCAATCCGACATAACAAAACCTCAAAGGAAAAGATTAAATTCATCACAAGGTAGAGAGGGAAAAACACTATAAGATCCAACTATAATAACAAAGCTCACGGTACATCAAGATCGTGCCATATCAAGAACATGAGAGAGAGAGAGAGAGAGATCAAACACATAGCTACTGGTACATACCCTCATCCCCAAGGGTGAACTACTCCCTCCTCATCATGGAGACCGCTGGGATGATGAATATGGCCACCGGTGATGGTTTCCCCCTCCGGCAGGGTGCCGAAACGGGCTCTCGATTGGTTTTTCGTGTCTACAGAGGCTTACGGCAGCGGAACTCCCGATCCAGGTTTCTTTCTGGGGTTTTCTCTATTTATAGGAATTTTTGTGCTGGGGACAAGTCAGGGGGTCCACGAGGCGACGACAAGGCAGGGGGCGCGCCCTACGAGGCACCCTCCACCCTTGTGGATGCCTCGTGGCTCTTCTGGTCCATCTTCGAAACTCCGTGGGCTTCTTCTGGTCCATACAAAATCATCGTAAAGTTTAAGGTCCTCTGGACTTCGTTTGGTATTCCTTTTCTCTAAAACTAAAAAACAAGGAAAAAACAGAAAGTAGCACTGGGCTCTAGGTTAATAGGTTAGTCCCAAAAATAATATAAAATAGCATATAAATGCATATAAAACATCCAAGATGGATAATATAATAGCATGGAACAATAAAAAATGATATATACGTTGGAGACGTATTAGGAGGTACCAAAGTAATCCAGGAGTGGATCACTGGACAGTGGTTAAGATCATCCTAAAGTACATAAAAAGTACCAAGGATATGTTTCTCGTTTATGGAGGTGACAAAGAGCTCGTCGTAAATGGTTACGTCGATGCTAGCATTGACACTGATCCAGATGACTCTAAGTCACAAACCGGATACATATTTATATTGAATGGTGGAGCTATCAGTTGGTGCAGTTCCAAGTAGAGTGTCATGGCGGGATCTACGTGTGAAGTAGAGTAGATATCTGCTTCAGAAGCAGCAAATGAAGGAGTCTGGATGAAGGAGTTCATATCCGATCTAGGTGGAATACCTAGTGCATTGGGTCCAATGAAAATCTTTTGTGACAACACTGGAGCAATTGCCTTGGCGAAGGAATCCAGGTTTCACAAGAGAACCAAACACATCAGGAGACGCTTCAACTCCATTTGTGAACAAGTCAAGGATGGAGACATAGAAATTTGATAGATACATACAAATCTGAATGTGGTAGACCCGTTGACTAAGCCTCTTCCGCGAGCAAAACATGATCAGCACCAAGACTCCATTGGTGTTAGATTCATTACTATGTAATCTAGATTACTGACTCTAGTGCAAGTGGGAGACTGAAGGAAATATGCCCTAGAGGCAATAATAAAGTTGTTATTCTATATTTCCTTATTCATGATAAAGGTTTATTATTCCTGCTAGAATTTTATTGATCGAAAACCTTAATACATGTGTGAATACATAAATAAACATAGTGTCCCTAGTAAGCCTCTACTAGACTAGCTCGTTGATCAAAGATGGTTAAGGTTTACTAACCTTGGACATGAGTTGTCATTTGAAAATGAGATCAAATCATTAGGAGAATGATGTGATGGACAAGACCCATCCATTAGCTTAGCATAATGATCGTTCAATTTTATTGCTATTGCTTTCTTCATGTCAAATACATATTCCTTCGACTATGACATTATGCAACTCCCAGATACCAGAGGAATACCTTGTGTGCTATCAAACGTCACAACGTAGCTGGGTGATTATAAAGATGCTCTACAGGTATCTCTAAAGGTGTCTGTTGAGTTGGCATATATCAAGATTAGGATTTGTCACTCCGAGTATCGGAGAGGTATCTCTGGGCCCTCTCGGTAGTACACATTATAAGCTTGCAAGAAAATGACTAAGGAGTTAGTCATGAGTTAATGTATTACGGAACGAGGAAAGAGACTTGCCGGTAACGAGATTGAACTAGGTATGAATATACCAACGATTGAATCTCGGGCAAGTAACATACCGATGGACCAAGGGAATTACGTATGTTGTCATAATGGTTCGACCGATAAAAATCTTCGTAGAATATGTAGGAGCCAATATGAGCATCCAGGTTCCTCTATAGGTTATTGACCAGAGAGGTGTCTCAGTCATGTCTACATATATCGGTGTACAAAAGTAGGGGCCCTCTTTGTACCCCTTTACTTGTGCACGGGCAGTCAGAGCCGCACCTGTGGCCATGCTTAGCGGGGCAGAGGAAGGAAGCAAAATTACAAGACTATCGAAGCGACGCTCAAACCAGGGGCGCGAAAGGTAAAGCGACAGGATGAGTGATAACCCACAAGTATAGGGGATCGCAATAGTTTTCAAGGGTAGAGTATTCAACCATAATTTATTGATTCGACACAAGGGGAGCTAAAGAATATTCTCAAGTATTAGCAATTGAGTTGTCAATTCAACCACACCTGGATAACTTAATATCTGCAGCAAAGTATTTAGTAGCAAAGTAGTATGGAAGTAATGGTAACAGTGGCAAAAGTAACAGTAGCAGTTTTGTAGTAATTGTAACAGTGGCAATGGTAAAGTAACTAAGCAAAGAGCAATACATGAAAATCTCGTAGGCATTGGATCAGTGATGGATAATTATGTCGGATGCGATTCCTCATGTAATATTTATAACATAGGGTGACACAGAACTAGCTCCAGTTCATCAATGCAATGTAGGCATGTATTCCGAATATAGTCATACGTGCTTATGGAAAAGAACTTGCATGACATCTTTTGTCCTACCCTCCCGTGGCAGCAGGGTCCTATTGGAAACTAAGGGATATTAAGGCCTCCTTTTAATAGAGTACCGGACCAAAGCATTAACACTTAGTGAATACATGAACTCCTCAAACTACGTCATCACCGAGAGTGGTCCCGATTATTGTCACTTCGGGGTTGTCGGATCATAACACATATTAGGTGACTATAGACTTGCAAGATAGGATCAAGAACTCTCATATATTCATGAAAACATAATAGGTTCACATATGAAATCATGGCACTCAGGCCCTAGTGACAAGCATTAAGCATAGCAAAGTCATAGCAACATCAATCTCAGAACATAGTGGATACTAGGGATCAAAGCCTAACAAAACTAACTCAATTACATGGTAAATCTCATCCAATCCATCACCGTCCAGCAAGCCTATGATGGAATTACTCAGGCACGGCGGTGAGCATCATGAAATTGGTGATGGAGGAAGGTTGATGATGACGACGGCGACAGATTCCCCTCTCCAGAGCCCCGCACGGACTCCAGATTAGCCCTCCCGAGAGAGTTTAGGGCTTGGCGACGGCTCTATATCGTAAAACGCGATGAATCCTTCTCTCTAATTTTTTCTCCCCGAACGTGAATATATGGAGTTGGAGTTGAGGTCGGTGGAGCTCCAGGGGGCCCACGAGGCGGGGGGGGGGGGCTTGGGTGGGTGTCGGTGTCAAAACCGGTGGATCTCGGGTAGGGGGTCCCGATCTGTGCGTCTAAGGCTGGTGGTAACAGGAGGCAAGGGACACAATGTTTTACCCAGGTTCGGGCCCTCTCGATGGAGGTAAAACCCTACTTCCTGCTCGATTGATATTGATGATATGAGTAGTACAAGAGTTGATCTACCACGAGATCATAGAGGCTAAACCCTAGAAGCTAGCCTATGATGATTATGATTGTGATCGTCCCTCTAAGGACTAAACTCTCCGATTTGTATAGACACTGGAGAGGGCTAGCGTTTACATGGAGTCAGTTACAAAGAAGGAAATATAATATCCAGATCACCAAGCTTGTCTTCCACGCAAAGGAGAGTCCCATCTGGACACGGGACGAAGTCTTGAGTCTTGTATCTTCACGGTCCAACAGTCCGCCCCAAGCATATAGTCCGACTGTTCGGATATCCCCTAATCCAGGACTCCCTTAGTAGCCCCTGAACCAGGCTTTAATGACGATGAGTCCGGCGCGCAGTTTTGTCTTCGGCATTGCAAGGCGGGTTCCATCTCCGAATACTCTAAAGTACCTGTTGCAACAAACAGTGTCCGGTTTCCCATCAATGTTGTACTCCTCAGCTTTTGTGCCTCAATAATGACCATCTCCACGTGTCGAGCGAATACGAGGAGCCGAGGCATTTTTGCATTTGCCACCCTTGGTCCGTCAGGCTAACCATCTATTTGAAGAGACGGGGATTCTCAGATCCAAATCTCACCCTCTTCCCTAGAGCAAGCATCTAACAGAGTGCTCCGGAAAAACCATTTCAACATGGCCGGTCGCCGCAGCTCTTCTTCTCGCTCCCCTCGCTCCAAGCCGGGTGACTGGGAAGAGTGTTCAGTTCCTCACAGCCGTTTGATAGATTTACAGACCCAAGGGTTTCTCCCACCGGCGTTCATGGTCCCCGTCGGAGCCGGACTAGCCACCTATAATGGTGGGGAGCAAGCGGAGGGATCTCCTAATCCATCCCCAGAGGAGCGAATATGTCTCATCCCGCATCTGCTAAGGGGCGTCGGGTTTCCTATCCACCCATTTCTTCGCGGGCTCTTGGTGTTCTACGGCCTCCAGTTGCACAACTTCACCCCTACCTCCGTGCTGCATATAGCAGGATACGTTGCCCTTTGTGAGCTATTTCTAGGCTGCGAGGCTCACTTTGGGTTATGGAAGAAGTTGTTCTGCCTTGTCCCTCGCAACTAGGGGGAATCCCTATGTCAAGTGGGCAGAGCCGAAGTATGGCGCATCACTGAGACCGGATACCTATCCAGTACTCCCAAGAAGGCACCGGAGAACTGGCCTTCGGAGTGGTTTTATGTCGACGATGTTCCCCTTCCGAATCCAGTCCGGACAGGTCTCCCTAAGTTTAGTAACGCTCCGCCGAAGGCATGTAGAAGCTGGCGCCCTCAGGGTCCCCAAGAGGAGGATACTAGAGAAATACACTTCCTGGTGAGCAGGATAAAGTTACTGGCCAAATCCGAGCTTACGATAGTCGAGGTTATGGCAATATGCATAATGCGGGGAGTGCAACCGCTTCAATATCGGGGGAAGCCCATGTGGCACTACAACGGGGAAGATGATGCCACCCGCTGTGGCCGTAAGGGTCCGGACTCCGCCACTGCTCTGGCGAGGATATTGTCCGATCTGTATAAAGGAGAAGAAGAAGAACTCTTTCACATTAAACCGCGGGATGGGTTTTTTATGTACAACCCCCCAAGCTGGGTAAGTCGCCACTCTTTCCCTCGCTTCACTCATTCTGGCGTTCTTCATCAAGATTATTTACCTCGATATTTTTGAGCAAGAACTGAGGAGGGCCGTAGAAGGAATCTCCAGCCCCTCCCCGCAGCCAGAGGACCCCGGAAGGGCCTTCGATCCAGGACTCAAAGAAGATTCAGATATTACTGTGGAGCTCGTCAACGGGATATTTTATCAGGCGAGCTGCGATGGTGCCTCAATGGCTATTAGCGCCGACTATCCCGGACTGCTACCTACATCACGTGTAAGCCAAGCCAAAAAACCCTAGCCTCCGAAGAGGACTCCTTTCTGATGCCATGCCTTACACCTGAAGTGCCGTATTTTTGTAGAGACGACGGTCAGAGCGCGGCGCCAAGCCCCTGGGGACTCATCGGCAAAGGGTGTCCGGATCGGGCAGGCTTAAGAGGAAGGCAGTTAGGGCCGAAACGCCGCTACAGAGGTATGGTAAAAACCTGCTCTGTGATTATTGTGTTTGAAATGTAACAACGTCCTTCGTGTCCTGGCAGAAAGAGGAGTAGCCGGACTATATCCGGAGATCCTGCCAATCATGCCTCCACCAGCCGGATTCCAGAACCGGCTTCGAGAGAGGAGGCAGACGCGGGGCCGATGCCGCATTGTCCTCCGACAAAGGATGCAGATATGCTCTCCGCCACGAATTCCAAAGTAGAGAGCGCCATGAATCACCGGCGCCGACGGGCCGTACTTCGCAACAACATCTTTTCCAAAGAGGCATTTAATGCTTTCAATTCAGGAGACACATACATCCAAGCTGCTCAAGGCGGGCTTGCCCGAGCGACGGACCAGTATGCCAAAGATATACGGGTAAGAAAATTTGATAAGCATGTATAGCAGTAGCCCTTGAGACTTGAAACGGTTGAAACAACTGTTTTAAGGATCAACTTATGCACAGGTCCTTGTAGATAAAAATACCCAATTGTCTCGAGAGCTGGAGGAGTGCAAGACCCAGCTGAGGGCCACGGTTTCCAAGTTAGAGGAATCCCAGAAGGCCTCATCTGGTAACATTTGTCTCAATTGTAAGGAGATGTACCAGTTAGTAAGTGGCTTGTATGATAAGTCTAACAAAAAATTCTGCAGACAATCCTGGGGTGAATCCGGAGGTCGTAAGAGATAACGAGTCGCATCTCCAAAGGCAGCTAAAAGCTGGCGAGCGTGTTCTTACGCAAGTTAGGCAGGAGAAGAACAATCTTCAAGATGTCAATGTCCGGCTGTACGTCGAATTAAAAGATGTTCACGCTCAGCTGGCGGACTCTGTGAAGGAGAACAAAAGGCTTCATCGCGGCATTTATGGTAAGTGCCTAGACAAACTGTAGTACAGCTCGGCGAGGAAGCATATTGAAAGAATTTTTATTTGTAGGTATGTTGACGGGCTGCCCTGAAGAGGAGATGCCCGCAACTGCAGGCGATTTAATGCAAGACCTCTCACAGCTGCATGAGCGAGCTGGGCAGGTGATGCAGGGCATTGCTCAGGCCTTGTGGCCATCAAGCTTCCTGCCGAAGGGCATGGGGGAGCTCGTGGATATGCTCCAAGGAGCACGGCGGCGCTTCCGATTGTGGAAGATGTCAGCCTGCCGACAAGGTGCAAGAGAAGCCTGGGCTATGGTGAAGACGCGCTACACTAAGCTTGACCCGAACCATATGGCCGAAGTCGGACCGGCGGGGCCAGATGGGCAAGAAATTCCTGTGAGTCTGGTGTATGACCAGGTAGCATTAGCCACAAAGTATTCCCAACAGGATTGTAAGCTAGATAGCCTGTTGGGTGGTATAGTGGAGGAATATAGTCAGTCCAAGTGACTGTGTAATTCAATGGACATAAGTAGTCCCTAGCCGGATTAAAATCATTTGCCATGGCGGACCTTTTTGCTTCAGCCCCCGGATCCGTCAGTCTGGGGTGTATCCAAATACCCGCTCAGTTATACAGAACCGGGTTATGCGTGGAAACCAGGCGTAGGGGTAATAAGTGCTTGAACAGACAAGTACCCAACTAGTTATGTTATATTACATGGTTAGTAAGAAACATCTTCCAGGGAGAATAGTTCCGTTAGGGGTTCCTTTCCCTGGGTACGCATGCAACGATGTACATGTTCGGACTGCGAACAAAGACGTAGGATACAAAACTTCTAGGGATTTACGTTGTACTAAACGAAAGGAACATCTTTTGCTCACCGACCGAATATTCCCTTACGAACGCTAGCTTTCGGCTTCACGCAGTCTGAGGTACACATCCAGCTGAACCGGCAGTAACAATCGCAGAGGTGCTCCCCTTATGCTCTAGCCGAATTAACGGGAATGTAGGGCATAAACACAAGAGCCAGGCAACCCAGCATGACCACATCTCAAGTCATATCGATGCATATAATGGTGAAGAAAAGGCACATATGGAAAAAGAACGCATATGTGATGGGCAAAAAGCCATTAAAGTAATTATATTTAGCTTCCATATAGGAGCCCCCATGTATGGCTTACACACATAGTGCGGCCGGAGTGATCCGGGCGTCCGCACTGTATTGAGTACTTTGTGTGAAGAGGAAAAAGGTCGAGAAAGGAAAAAGGAGGGAACATAATTAAAAAGGAGGGGTAAGGAGACGAACACTGAGTTCGGCGCTAGGCGTAGAATCTCCGGAGTCTGGCCGCGTTCCATGGGTTCAGCTCGAATCTGTTATCGGATGCATTACGTAAGCGGTACGCTCCTCTGGTGAGAACTTTATCAATGATGAAGGGACCCTCCCACTTAGGTTTGAGCTTGTCCTTCTTCTTCTCCGATAGGCGTAGAACGAGTTTGCCAATATTATAAGTTTTAGCCCGCACTTCTCTGCTTTGGTACCATCGAGCCTGCGGCTGATAGAATGCGGAACGGGCTTTTGCGACGTCGCGCTCCTCCTCCAGGGCATCTAAGTTATCATGACGATCCAACTCGACTTCCTTCTCTTTGTACAATCATACGCGAGGCGAATCATATATTATGTCGCAGGGTAGTACTGCTTCCGCGCCGTACACCATAAAAAATGGTGTATATCCGGTGGTGCGATTCGGCGTGGTCCGCAGCCCCCAGAGTACGAAGTCGAGCTCCTCAACCCAATGCGTGTCCGATTCTGTCAAGGATCGCACTAGTCTGGGTTTGATGCCGCTCATGATGAGACCATTTGCACGTTTGACCTGGCCGTTTGTTTGGGGATGGTAGACGGAGGCGTAATCGAGCATAATGCCCATGTTGCCGCACCAAGTTTTCACTTCATCGGCTGTGAAGTTTGAGCCATTATCAGTGATGATGCTATGGGGGACGCCGTATCGGTGTACAACCCCGGTTATGAAGTCTATCACTGGTCCAGATTCGGCCGTTTTGACTGGTTTAGCTTCTATCCATTTGGTGAACTTGTCCACCATGACCAATAAGTATTTTTTCTTATGGCTTCCCCCTTTAAGGGGTCCGACCATATCCAGCCCCCAGACTGCGAAGGGCCAAGTAATGGGGATTGTTTGGAGAGCGGTAGGGGGCATATGACTCTGATTGGCAAAGAGCTGGCAACCGACGTAGTGTTGGACAAGGTCCTGTCCGTCTGCTCGGGCTGTCAGCCAATAAAAGCCTGTACGGAAGGCCTTGCTGACTAGTGCTCGAGCCGCAGCATGGTGCCCGCCCAGTCCGGCATGGATTTCAGCCAAGAGTTGCCGCCCTTCCTCTTCGGAGACGCACCTTTGGAGCACTCCGGTCACAGTTTTCTTATAGAGTTCCCCTTCATGGACTTTGTAAGCATTAGAACGCCGCACGATGCATCATGCTTCATTTTGGTCCTCGGGGAGCTCTTGCCTATTTAGGTAGGCCAAGAAAGGCTCAGTCCACGAGGCGATTACAACCATGATTTCGTGGGCCGAAGGTGTTATTTTGGTGGTGGAGCCTCCGATTATGTCTGATGGTTCGGAATCTGGGGGTGTATTCGGATCCGTGCTGGTGTTGCCGGACTCCCCTTCCCATACCACGGATGGCTTGAACAACCTTTCCAGGAATATGTTAGGTGGGACAGGGTCGCGTTTAGCACCGATGCGGGCGAGGATATCCGCCGCTTGATTGTTTTCTCGAGCCACATGGTGGAATTCGAGCCCCTCGAACCGAGCTGACATTTTGAGGACGACATTACGGTAGGCCGCCATTTTCGGATCCTTGGCATCAAAGTCACTGTTTATTTATGATATTGCGATGTTTGAATCCCCGCGCACCTCCAGGCGTTGGATGCCCATAGAGACTGCCATCCGAAGACCATGCAACAGAGCCTCGTATTCAGCTGCATTGTTGGTGTTTGTGTATAATATTTGGAGTACGTATTGGACCGTGTCTCCGATGGGAGACATCAGGACTACACCTGCTCCCAATCCAGCCAGCATTTTAGAGCCGTCGAAGTGCATGATCCAGTTAGAGTACGCGCTGTACTCTTTAGGGAGTCCGGCTTCTGTCCATTCGGCGACAAAGTCAGCCAGTACTTGCGACTTGATGGCCCGTCGTGGCTTGTATGTTATGTCAAACGGAAGGATCTCGATGGCCCATTTAGCAATCCACCCGTAGCGTCGCGGTTATTTATTATGTCGTTGAGTGGTACTTCGGAGGCCACCGTAATTGAACACTCTTGAAAGTAGTGCCGTAGCTTTCGGGATGCCATGAATACCGCGTATGCTATCTTTTGATAGTGTGGGTATCAGGATTTGCATGGGGTGAAGACCGTGGATACGTAATATACCGGCTTCTGGAGCGGGAATTTGTATCCGTGAGCCTCTCGTTCAACGACGAGCACTGCGCTTACAACTTGATGTGTTGCAGCTATGTACAGCAGCATAGCTCTTCTTTGAAGTCGACGCATAGGTGCCAGGATTTGTCCTTCTTTGGTACCATTACCATATTTGCCAGCCAATCCGTATGCTTGATATCTTTGATGAATCCGGCCTCGAGTAGCTTGGCTAGCTCTTCCCCCATGGCTTGCCGTTTGGGCTCTAAAAAGCGCCTTAGAGTCTGCTTGATAGGCTTGTATCCTTTTAGTATATTGAGGCTGTATTCGGCCAGTCTGCGTGGGATGCTCGGCATGTCCAAGGGGTGCCAGGCGAAAATGTCCCAATTCTCGCATAGGAAGTCTCGTAGTGCGACGTCCATTGTGGGGCTCAACTGTGTCCCGATGGAAGCTGTCTTCATGGGGTCCGTTGGATGGACCTGGAATTTGACTATCTCGTCTGCGGGTTTAGATGAGGTGGACTTGGGTCGCTTGTCGAGTATCACGTCGTCCCTGTCCACGGTGGCATGCAGCGTTGTTAGTTCTTCGACTGCTAGGGCTTCGGATAATGCTTCCAGGGCTAGTGCTGCGGTTTTGTTTTCGGCGCGAAGTACGACGTCCGGATCACTGGCTAGAGTGATGATTCCATTGGGTCCGGGCATTTTAAGCTTCATGTACCCGTAATGGGGTATAGCTTGAAAGCTTGTAAACACGTCCCGCCCTAAAAGGGCGTGGTATCCGCTGCTGAAAGGAGCCACTCGGAATGTGATTTCTTCGGACCTGTAATTCTCCGGAGTGACGAATACCACATCAAGTGTGATTTTTCCCGCACACCGTGCTTCCCGACTAGGGATGATCCCCCTAAAGGTTGTGCCGCTTTGCTCAATGTGGCTTTTATCAACTTCCATCTTGCTGAGTGTTTCTTTGTCGATCAAGTTTAATCCGCTTCCGCCGTCCATGAGTACTTTAGTGAGACAAAAGCCGTCCACGATTGGGCTAAGGACGAAAGCGGCTGGTGCCCGGACTGTCTGGAATTGAGGTTCATCACTGGCACTGAAAGTTATAGTAGTGTCGTTCCACGGATTTATTTTTGCCACATGGCAGATTTCAGCGGAGCTTCAATGAGCTCGCTTGTGCCTATTGTTTGAGGCGAAAGTCTCAAAGACTGTTAGTACCGTATTGTTTTCTTTGGCGGGATGTTGTTCTTCTTTATGGTTTACAAGAAGATCCTCGCCACTTTTTGCTACCTGCCGGAGTATCCAACATGCTCTAAGGCTATGTGTTGGTGTAGTGTCCGGTGTGCTGTGGAGTTTACATGGCCCATTGAGCCATTCTTCCAATACGGTTCCACGCCCTGGGGTGGGCTTTGGTTTCTTGGGGATTGGATTGGCTGACTTACGAGAGTTCGCCCATTTAGCTCGGACAAAGGTTTTAGTGAGAGCCAGACTATCCCAAAATTCTGTTTGGCTTTTCCAGGCGCTTTCCATCGCACAGTACTTCTGTACTATGGTTGCCAAGTCAGCAAAGTGTACTATGTCACGGCGACTTATAGCATTAATGATTCCTTTGTTCATGCAGTTTTTGCAGAAAAGTGAGACTGCATCCTCCTCACGACAGTCCTTGACCTTGTTTAGCACAAGGAAGAATCTGGCCCAGTAGCAATGTACTGTCTCTTGGGGCTCTTGTCTGATATGGGAGAGACAGTTTAAGTTCGGGTGGGTGGGTGTAGCTGAATCTGGATTCTGATCCGATCTAATTCCTTGGGGCAGGGGAACTTCCGGGCTTGACAGCTCGGGATCCGGGGTGCTGCCCAATTTTTCCGGCCCAATACCCGATTCTAAGTCCTGGGTCTGGGTCATGTCTTCCCTTGAGCGGGTGTTCGGCTCAGGGAGCTCGGTGATCCGGACATAATTCGTCCTCAAAATAGAGGGGTAATCCGTATGTGGCTCCTCCACTACCGCTATCTCGTGGGTGACCGGCGGGGATTTAATATCCCTTTGGTCGGGTTTAAGCCCAATCTAGTCATAGTCCGTGGCGACTCCCAAAGCAGCGATGCGATCCAAGAGCTCATTATGGGAGGAGAGCTCCATTGGATCCATCTGTTCGACGAGTTCCGAATTGACGTGGAGGCTATTCGTGATGACCCGGGAGGTCATCGTCGGCGCGACAGCCGATTGGGCGGCCATGATGAAGTCGCCTAGTCGGAGAGTTTGGCCTACAGCCAGTGCTCCCCCAGAGGTTATGTTGTCCTTGACAACCAGACGGGCCATCGAGCTCGCAGCTACGAGACAGAGGAACTCTCAATGAAAGCACCAATGTCGGTGTCAAAACCGGCGGATCTCGGGTAGGGGGTCTCGATCTGTGCGTCTAAGGCTGGTGGTAACAGGAGGCAAGGGACACAATGTTTTACCCAGGTTCGGGCCCTCTCGATGGAGGTAAAACCCTACTTCCTGCTTGATTGATATTGATGATATGAGTAGTACAAGAGTTAATCTACCACGAGATCGTAGAGGCTAAACCCTAGAAGCTAGCCTATGATGATTATGATTGTGATCGTCCCTCTAAGGACTAAACTCTCCGGTTTATATAGACATCGAAGAGGGCTAGGGTTTACATGGAGTCGGTTACAAAGAAGGAAATATAATATCTGGATCACCAAGCTTGTCTTCCACGCAAAGGAGAGTCCCATTCGGACACGGGACGAAGTCTTGAGTCTTGTATCTTCACGGTCCAACAGTCCGGCCAAAGCATATAGTCCGGCTGTCCAGATACCCCCTAATCCAGGACTCCCTCAGTAGCCCCTAAACCAGGCTTTAATGACGATGAGTCCGGCGCGCAGTTTTGTCTTCGGCATTGCAAGGCGGGTTCCATCTCTGAATACTCTGAAGTACCTGTTGCAACGAACAGTGTCCGGCTTCCCATCAATTTTGTACTCCTCGGCTTTTGTGCCTCAATAATGACCATCTCCACGTGTCGAGCGAATACGAGGAGCCGAGGCATTTCCGGGGTCCTCCGGGGTCCTCTGGCTGCGGGGAATGATGAACTTATCATAATAGGCTGAATCAGGAATGATGAACTTATCATATTTACAGAAACAAGATAGGTCGAGTTCATACCAGCTTCTCTCATCTCAATCATTTCATCATATATCGTCATTATTGCCTTTCACTTGCATGACCAAACGATGTGGATAATAATAATAGTGCATGTGCATTGGACTAAGCTGGAATCTGCAAGCATTTAATACAAGGGACAAGACAAGGTAATATGGGCTCTTGGTTAAATCAATGATAATGCATATGAGAGACACTCAACATTTTCATCATGGTCTTCTCCTCTCGACCCCCAAAGAAAAGAAAAGAAATAAAACTATTTACACGGGAAGCTCCCAACAAGCAAAAGAAGAACGAGAAATCTTTTTGAGTTTTCTTTTATTTAGTACTACTACAAGCATGGAAAGTAAACTAGCTAAAAGCTACAACTAATATTTTTGGTTTTTCTTAAGGTTATTCAAACACACAAGAAGAAAGCAAGAAAAAGAACATAAACTAGCACGGATAGTACAATGAAAAAGTATGAGCACCGACAACTAGAATGAGTGTGTGAACATGAATGTAATGTCGGTGAGAAATACATACTCCCCCAAGCTTAGGATTTTGGCCTAAGTTAGTCTATGCCCATGGATCAAAGTGGTAGCTGGGGTCGTACTGAGATGCAGCAGCTACTACCTCATGAGCTGCAGCTTGGAGGCAAGCTGCCTCCATCCTCCTTTCATACTCGTTCGCCTCCTCCCTGGTTATAGTATATCTCCTTTTTGCCTGAAAGTCAAAGAAACCAGGAGCAGGGAGAGCAACATGGACAGTGCAACGTCTGTCAAAGATTAGTCGGTATTGGAGGAACTGTTCATTCCTCTCTGGAAACTGATGGCTAACCATGGAATTATAATCTAGATAAGCAGGAGGCAACTCCATATCACTTCCATGTATGGGTACACCAAGATAATTAGCTACACGAGTTGCATAAATCCCACCAAACAAACCTCCACATGTACCATTAAGATGCAGCCTTCGTGCAACAATGGCCCCCAAGTTATATTGTTTCTCACCTAATACAACACTCTTGAGAACACTAAGATCTGGAACACACATGTGACAAGCTTCATCTTTACCATTAATGCATCTACCTATGAAGAGAGCAAAATAATGTATAGCAGGAAAATGACTGCTCCCTATGGTAGTTTGTGTGATTTCTCTGGATTCACCCACAGTGATACTAGCAAGAAAGTCTTTATATTTAGATTTACGAGGTTCATCGACATTGCCCCACTACGGGAGTTTACAAGTAGTATTAAAATCTTCTAAGTCTATGGTATATGATTTATCATAAAGATCAAATAAAACAGTGTGAGAATTGCGCTAAGATGTGAATTTAAACCTTCTCACAAAGGAATCAGCAAGGTAGTAGTGTTGGGAGCACTTATCTGACATGAAGTCCACAAGATTGGCATAACGCACATACGCGTCAAATTCATCCTTAATGCCTGCTTGGACCATAAAATCTTCTGACGGCCATTCATAAGGCCACACTTGAGCTTCCCTTGGCAGTTCATCGTCCGGCTCACGTATTGCGAGCATGGGTCCCTGCTTCCTTGAAGAACCGCCTTGGTACATTTTCCTAGACATAATTCTTCCTCTGAAAAATTTCTGAAATTTTAGTAACTCAAAATAAAAGTGAACCAAACTCAACAAAATTGATAGCAACTACTCCCACAAGTGCCTAGAGACTATATCATGCATTAAAACTACTTGGGACCAAATAAATTTGACATGCAAGCTCAAGAACAAGGTCACCTAGGCAGTAAAAATTTGCAATGAATAAAGCACTAGAAGAAAAACTAATTGGACCATTGGAGGAGTCACATACCAAAGAACAATCCCCAAAAGTAGTTTTGTGAATGGAGCTTTGAGCAAGGAGACCGAAAATGGCAACAAGATGAGCTAGAACTCGTGCTTGAGCTGGTTGGTGATTTTTTTGGGAGGAAGAAGAAGTGTGTGGGTGCAGGAATGAGTGGAGGGGGGCCACCACCAGGGGCCCACGAGGCAGGGGGGCGCGCCCCAGGGGGGTGGGCGCACCTTAGACCCTCGTGGCCAGGTGCTTGCTCCCCCTGATGTGTTCTTAGTGCCAGATATTCTCAAATATTCTAGAAAAAATCATATTTCATTTTCAGGGTATTTGGAGAACTTTTATTTTTGGGGTATTTTTATTGCACGGATAAATCAGAAAACAGACAGAAAATACTATTTTGCTTTATTTAATCTAAATAACAGAAAGTAAAAGGAGGGTACAGAGAGTTGTGCTTTCTAACTTCATCCATCTCATGCTCATCAAAAGGAATCCACTAACAAGGTTGATCAAGTCTTGTTGACAAACCCATTCCGAATCACATGAAACCAGAGAATTTTCAAATAGCACTAGGTTACCTCAACGGGGATATGTACATCCCCAATAATAAGAATATCATATTTCTTCTTAACAGTAGGGAGAGGAAATTCAAAACCTCCAATAATAATCGATGGAAATTTTCCAATAGAATTGATACTGTGAACTTGAGGTTGTTTCCTCGGAAAGTGTATCGTATGCTCATTACCATTAACATGAAAAGTGACATTGCCTTTGTTGCAATCAATAACAGCCCCTGTAGTATTCAAAAATGGTCTACCAAGGATAATTGACATACTATCGTCCTCGGGAATATCAAGAATGACAAAGTCCGTTAAAATAGTAACATTTGCAACCACAACAGGCACATCCTCACAAATACCGACAGGTATAACAGTTGATTTATCGGCCATTTGCAAAGATATTTCAGTAGGTGTCAACTTATTCAATTCAAGTCTACGATATAAAGAGAGAGGCATAACACTAACACCGGCTCCAAGATCACATAAGGCAGTTTTAACATAGTTTCTTTTAATGGAGCATGGTATAGTTGGTACTCCTGGATCTCCAAGTTTCTTAGGTATTCCACCCTTAAAAGTATAATTAGCAAGCACGGTGGAAATTTCAGCTTCCGGTATCTTTCTTTTATTTGTAACAATATCTTTCATGTACTTAGCATAAGGATTCATTTTAAGCATATCAGTCAAACGCATACGCAAAAAGATAGGTCTAATCATTTCAGCAAAGCACTCAAAGTCCTCATCATCCTTTTTCTTGGATGGTTTAGGAGGAAAAGGCATGGGTTTCTGAACCCATGGTTCTCTTTCTTTACCGTGCTTCCTAGCAACAAAGTCTCTCTTATCATAACGTTGATTCTTTGATTGTGGGTTATCAAGATCAACAGCAGGTTCAACCTCTACGTCATTGTTATTGCTAGGTTGAGCATCAACATGAACATTATCATTAACATTATCACTAGGTTCATGTTCATCACCATATTGTGTTTCAACATCAGAAATAGAAATATCATTGGGATTCTTGGGTGTGTCTACAACAGGTTCACTAGAAGCATGCAAAGTCCTATCACTTTTCTTCTTCTTTTTAGAAGGAGTAGGTGCATCAACATTATTTCTCTGAGAATCTTGCTCAACTCTCTTAGGGTGGCCCTCAGGATACAAAGGTTCCTGAGTCATTTTACCCGTTCTTGTCATAAATCTACCAGCATTATCATTTCTCTTATCATTAAATTCATTGAGCAAATCATTTTGTGCTTTAAGCACTTGTTCTACTTGAGTGGTAACCATAGAAGCATGTTTACTAATAAGTTTAAGTTCACCCTTAACTCTAGACATATAATCACTCAAGTGCCCAATCATATAAGCATTACTTTTCAATTGTCTACCAACATAAGCATTGAAGTTTTCTTGTTTAGCCATAAAGTCATCAAACTCAACCAAGCATTGGCTAGCAAACTTAGTAGACGGGATTTCAATTTTAACATATCTATAGAGAGAATTTACCTTTACTACCTGTGTTGGGTTATCAAGACCATGTATTTCTTCCACAGGAGGTATATTAAGGCCATGCATTTCTTCAACAGGAAGTAAATTCTTAACATCTTCAGCTTTAATACCTTTTTCTTTCATAGATTTCTTTGCCTCTTGCATATCTTCTGGAGTGAGAAATAGAACACTTATTTTCTTTGGAGTTGGCTTAGGAGTTGGTTCAGGAAGTGTCCAATTATTTTCATTACTCAACATATTATTGAATAGCAATTTATCTTGATCAATAGTTCTTTCCCTGAAAACACAACCAGCACAACTATCCAGGTGGTCCCTGGAAGCATCGATTAGTCAATTATAAAACATATCAAGTATTTCATTTTTCTTAAGAGGATGATCAGGCGAAGCATTAAGTAATAAGAGAAGCCTCCCCCAAGCTTGTGGGAGACTCTCTTCTTCAATTTGCACAAAATTATACATTTCCCTTAAGGCAATTTGTTTCTTATGAGCGGGGAAATATTTAGGAGAGAAGTAATAAATCATATCCTGGGGACTACGCACACAACCAGGCTCAAGAGAATTAATCCATGTTTTAGCATCACCCTTTAATGAGAATGGAAATATCTTAAGGATATAATAGTATCGAGTTTTCTCATCATTAGTGAATAGGGTGGCTATATCATTCAATTTAGTAAGATGTGCCACAATAGTTTCACATTCATAGCCATAAAAAGGATCAGATTCAACCAAAGTAATTATCTCAGGATCGACAGAGAAATCATAATCCTTATCAGTAACACAGATAGGTGAAGTAGCAAAAGCAGGGTCATATTTCATTCTAGCATTCAGAGACTTTTCTTTAAGCTTAGCTAATAATTTCTTATGATTAGATCTATCATTGAAAGCAAGAAAATCTCTAGCAGTTTCTTCATCCATAACATAACCCTCAGGCACAACAGGCAATTCATATCTAGGGGGAGAATCTTCATCATCACTTTCATCAATATTATCAGTTTCAATAATTTCATTCTCTCTAGCCCTAGCGAGTTGTTCATCAAGAAATTCACCTAATGGCACAGTAGTATCAAACATAGAATTTGTTTCATCATAAGTATCATGCATAGCAGAAGTGGCATCATCAATAACATGCGGCATATCAGAATTAATAGCAGAAGCAGGTTTAGGTGTCGCAAGCTTACTCAAAACAGATGGAGAATCAAGTGCAGAGCAGGATGGCAGTTCCTTACCTCCCCTCGTAGTTGAGGGAAAAATCTCAAGGGGAGCCAAAGAATATTCTCAAGTATTAGCAGTTGAGTTGTCAATTCAACCACACCTAGATAACTTAATATTTGCAGCAAAGTATTTAGTAGCAAAGTAGTATGGAAGTAGCGGTAACAGTGGCAAAAGTAACAGTAGCAGTTTTGTAGTAATTGTAACAGTGGCAATGGTAAAGTAACTAAGCAAAGAGCAATATGGGAAAAGCTCATAGGCATTGGATCAGTGATGGATAATTATGTCGGATGCGATTCCTCATGTAATAGTTATAACATAGGGTGACACAGAACTAGCTCCAGTTCATCAATGTAATGTAGGCATGTATTCTGAATATAGTCATACGTGCTTATGGAAAAGAACTTGCATGACATCTTTTGTCCTACCGTCCCATGGCAGCGGGGTCCTATTGGAAACTAAGGGATATTAAGGCCTTCTTTTAATAGAGTACCGGACCAAAGCATTAACACTTAGAGAATACATGAACTCCTCAAACTACGGTCCTCACCGAGAGTGGTCCCGATTATTGTCACTTCGGGGTTGTCGGATCATAACACATAATAGGTGACTATAGACTTGCAAGATAGGATCAAGAACTCACATATATTCATGAAAACATAATAGGTTCAGATCTAAAATCATGGCACTCGGGCCCTAGTGACAAGCATTAAGCATAGCAAAGTCATAGCAACATCAATCTCAGAACATAGTGGATACTTGGGATCAAACCCTAACAAAACTAACTCAATTACATGGTAAATCTCATCCAACCCATCACCGTCCAGCAAGCCTACGATGGAATTACTCATGTACGGTGGTGAGCATCATGAAATTGGTGATGGAGGAAGGTTGATGATGACGACGGCAACGGATTCCCCTCTCTGAAGCCCCGATCAGACTCCAGATCAGCCCCGCCGAGAGAGTTTAGGGCTTGGCGGCGGCTCCGTATTGTAAAATGCAATGAATCCTTCTCTTTGGTTTTTTCTCCCCGAACGTGAATATATGGAGTTGGAGTTGAGGTCAGTGGAGCTCTAGGGGGCCCACGAGGCAGGGGGCACGCCCTAGGGGGGGGGGGCGCCCCCACCCTCATGGACAGGGTGTGGGCCCCCCTGGTCTTGATTCTTTCACCAGTATTTTTTATTAATTCCAAAAAGTTGCTCCGTGGATTTTCAGGTCATTCGGAGAACTTTTATTTCCGCACAAAAATAACACCATGGCAGTTCTGCTGAAAACAACGTTAGTCCGGGTTAGTTCCATTCAAATCATGAAAGTTAGAGTCCAAAACAAGGGCAAAAGTGTTTGGAAAAGTAGATACGACGGAGACGTATTAATGGGCTTCCCCGGGGCAAGACCCTTGCCGGGGCGGCCTACGCAGCCACAGCAAGAGCCTTGCCGGGGCAACTTACCCAACGCCAGCAAGGCCATGACCCTTGAGCCCGAGAGTTCCGATACCATCAACAACATTGGAACCAAAGCTCAGTGGCATGCATAGTAGAACCAAGAGCCTTGAGGGGACCTGCATAGTGGCATGCAGATCTTTGTGAAGACAAAGGGCCTGCAAGGCCCAGATGAGGACCAGAAGATGACGATCCTCAGCAAGATCCTTGCCGAGGAAATCCACGAGACGTCTGCCAAGATCCTTGTTGGGGGCGACCGCGATGTCACGACAAGACCCTTGCCGGGACCCCGGCAAGACCCTTGCCGACGATGTCAGCGGGGCCACGGCCAGGCCCACATCTGCCAAGACGCCACCGCTGTTCCATGCAGCTGCCAGCTCAGCCAGCTAGGCGAACACCTGCGTGGCGACGTCCGGCCTCTAGACCGACTCAGCAAGCACTTGTGTGGTGGCATGCAGATCTTCGAGAAGACTCTGCCGCCGCACCAGCCCAGCGGCCAGCCAACATGGCACTGCAACGCCTCATCAGCTCGGACGTGCGTCAGAGACAGGTGAGGTGGCGACAGCTGGGATGAGCTTCCTCACCATCCTCGATAAAGTAAGAAGGGAACATCGACAACGCATTAAATGCGTTTATCCGACGGTGCCAGAGGATAGACTTAGCCACTGTACACTTTTCCACCTCCTGTGTGCCATTGTGGCGACCTCTTTTTTCTATAAAAGGAGGCCTGAGGCGTAGGGGAGAGGGGGTCAGATCTTTTGAACAAGTCATGTGCCATAGCTAGTTCAAGAACTGAAGAACACTCAAATATACACCAAAGCAGGACTAGGGTATTACGCATCCTCGCGGCCCGAACCTAGGTAAACAATCTTTGTGCTGACTCCTAGACCCGCTCTTTCCACAACCTTGCGCCCGCCGATCATAGTAGGGATTCCAGTGATCCCATAGGTGTCGTTTTCCACCGACATCTTTGGCGTGCTAGGTAGGGTGGCGCAGCTGTGAGAATCTGATTTAGCAGTTAGTTTAGTAGTTCTTCATTGCCATGGCTCCCAAGAAGAAGACGACGACGACGATTGGTTCATCCGGAGCCGAACGGCCCGTACCAGTGCGAGCAAATAGCAGGGCGGTCATGGACGGAAGCCGAGGCGTGGCCTGCGAACACCCACATCGCTTTGGCAGTCAAAGCCTGCTGAACGGCGTCGTTCGTGTGCGAGATGACGGGCCACACGCCGCCAAATCCAAAGATGGAGCTGGGCCCCCGCAGGCGGTGCGGGGCCCTCCAAGGGGTGCCCCCTACCGGCGGCGCGGCGACCTCCAAGAGACCTACGCTGGCACCCACGACGCGCTCTTCCCAAGTTGTGCACGATGAGCAGCGTCACCACGCTGGTGAGCCCAGGCGCCGCCATGGGAAGGGTCCTGCGCATCATTTGCGGGACGAAGGAGGCCAGCATGCACGCCGAAGTGCTGGCGAAACTGGCGTATAGCCACAAGGCCGTGATGGAGCTCCTTCTAACGTGGTTAGAAGTCGGAGCGCGTCACGGTCCATGCAGCTTTTGCCGCCACCTATGCCAGCAGAAGCTTTGGCGTGCGCGCAGCTGCTCCTCGACTTTCCTCCTGCTGCGGAAAAGCTCGACGAGTGGAGAGCCACCATCCGGAGCTTCATCGGCGTCGCCAACAAAGATGAGCCTCGACCAGCGGGGCCCTTAGGCCGACGCTCCGTCGAGCCACCGCATGCCAGTGGTGGAAGGGCCGGAGGTGATGCAGCCACGATGCACTCCTCCCCCACGCCAATTACCGCGGGTGTCGTCCGTCGTGATGACGCTTGTGATAACATTTCCATAGCGTCGTCTGACCCACGGACCCATCGCGATCAGCGCCAAGTTCTTCGGGAGCAATCCCGTGAAGACGCTCGAACCACCATCAAACGCCAGCATGAAGCGCGCCACCAGTCGGATTGGCGGGCAGGGCCCACTATGGACCATCCCACACCGGGAGGCTACGGTGGCCTACCCTACGAGGTGGGTTGCTCAGCCTTTACCCGTCCTACGGCAGTTCTAGTGGCCCTCCCACCGCACGTTCAAGCCCGACGTTGGTGAGAAGTACAACGACAAGACTCACCCGTCGGAGTTCCTTAGCATCTACACCATCGCGATGCAAGCTGCTGGAGCTCGCGACGACAAGGTGCTTGCCAATTACCTCCCGTTGGCACTTAAGCCCAATGTCATGTCATGGTTGATGCACTTGCCGGCGATTCCATTTCTTCTTGGTCAGATTTGTGTCATGAGTTTGTTGGCGCCTTCACTGGGGGCCATCAAGCTCATGGCAGGGCAAGCGATCTGCATATCACCCCCAGAAGGAAGGTGAAAACCTGTGCAAGTACATACAGAGGTTCAGCCGGGTGCAGTACAACATCCCAGACGTTCACCCCGCCGCCGTGATCAGTGCATTCCATCAGAATGTGTGCAACCACAAGATGCATGAAGAGCTGGCGATGAACAAGGTCAAAGATGTGGCCGAACTTTATGTTCTGGCCGATAGGTGCACTCGAGCTAAAGAGGGGAGGAAGTACCCCTGCGAGGACACTGGTGCGGAAACTGACTCCACAGATGAAGACACCGCTACCCCGATGAAGAAGGGCCGGTGCCGCAATAGAAAGCACAAGGGCAAGGCCGTGCTTACTGTCGAGGGATCCGACGACACCGGCGCTGCCAAGAAGGCCAAGGCAAATGACCCCAGCAGCTCCAAATCAAGAGGGAAAGGCGAAGATTCGGTGGACGGTTGCCAGTTTGCCACGGTTCACGAAGGGGCACCCCGACCTACACATCGGTTCGGAAATACTCCTACTACTCGCTGTCGTCTCACTGATATGTTGGAACGGGACCACATGTCAATGAAACATGGTGTGTAATTTCTCATGCAAAATGCGATCTGGCCGCGTTGGCCCGAGGTGCCGCATTAGTTTTTTTTTGAAAGTTTGCCGCATTAGTTATCGACCTTTATTTTTTTAACATGCAATCTGAATGGATAGCTCCTGTGGTCATCACACGTGAGCGGATATAGTGATGGTTGATTCGCCCGAGCAACTTATTACTATGGGAATATGGGAGTACCAGCAGATTCAAGGAACAGAGAAATGATGGTTGCTTCGTCTGAGCAACTTACTGTGGCGAAAGTGGGGCTCTGTGATTTGACTGCTCACTAGTCATTACTACTGCGGTGCAACGACCAGGGTGAATCTTTCCCTGAAGTTGTGTTGTGCACTCAATATTGCTGCATGGCAGGTGGAGCCGGATGAAGGATGTCCAACATGTCGGCGAAACAAAGTTGAATTGTTTCTGGCATTGCTATCAATCCTTCAGGATTTGTTTATATGTATGCATAATTTTGATGAAATTGTATTGTGATGCTATGAAGGTTTCAACTCTGGTTCCTGCAGGAAAAAAAAGGTTTCAACTTAGGATTCATGTGTCTTGCCTCGAGATTATCTCGTTACAACATTCCATCAAATACAAATGCAACTACCATGGCTAATGCATCTCAATGGTTCACAGATCAGCGCCAATATTCACATCACAACTGAAGACAAAGTTGTGAGAAGGTGTACAAATAAAGAAATAAAATATAATTGATCGATGATGTTCGTAGGCATGGCTCCATTTCCTTGGCACAGTGTTCATTGCTTGGCATCTAGTTTCACCCAGCTCTGTAGCCAAAAAAGAGGTGTATGAAGGACACCACAATCCGATCATTTTGTGCAGCTCCACTAAAATCGGGCGGACCATCCCTGTTTTCAAAGATATCTAGTCAGTGTGATTACAATAATAGTGGTACTAGATGATGAAACATAACAGACATAAATAGAAGCCGATCACCTCTACGATCTCTCTTTAGGACTAACTTCTTGTTGGAGAAGATTAGGCACGGAGTTGGATGAGGAGGATAGCAAAACCAATCTCCCTTGACACAGTCCTACAGAAATGTAAAAACATTGCCAGTGTGACATTTTGGTGGAACTGCACAAAACACTCTTCAGAAAAGTGATTTGTGCAGTTCACCAAAAGGTCGCAATAGCAACGAGGTGAAAATGGATAGCCCTGTTTGCAAAAAGGAGGTCGAAAGGAAACAATTACTGCCCAATAACACGAGTTGAAGACACATACGCCGACAAAAAAGAAACATGTTCCATGTAAAAAGGGAAAGATAGCACATGGCGGTTTATCAAAAATGGTTTGAGGACGAGATTGCAAGATGGAAAGTACACCGGATGAGATACGATTTAAGCAAACAACTAAAGAATATCCACATGCAGCAACGTGGGAAGATGGGCAGTGGAGCAAGGCCAGATGAAGCTGTACCTGAGGGTCATCGGGATGTTACTAGGAGGGCGCCGACGGCTGGGATCTGCCCATACTGCGGCAGCGAGAAAGTGGTGAAGGCCCTACCGCACCGGAGCTTGGTCAGAGAGAACAGCGGGTACCGCAGATCGGGACGAGCTGCCTCAACACCGTCAAATGGAGAGACGATGCACATCCTCCCTTTGCGCCGGCGGACGGGATGCGGCCGGATCACTGACCAACGCTGAGAGAGAGGCCACGGCGGCCTTGTGTGAGATGGTGTGATGAGACTCACGAGAGACAAACCCATTTTTCCATTTTCTCCATGGAAATCATTTTATATTCTAGGCATGGTACCCGACCCTCCTTCGAGTAAACAACCGCTACACGCGTCAAATTATCACGTGGGTTGCCTTTTCGTACAGAAATGAACTCCACCGTGTACCCGCGCGGGTGTGGCCGGGAACGAGACGTGAGTACATGCGTCCTGTGTGCACTTCTGCTTTAGGTGCAGGTACGTACGTGGGTGGGTGTGAAAGAGATGGTTTGTGCGAAACAGAGGCAATGTGTTGATGATATCTCAATCATAAAAACGTAACATATGCAATGTGTGTGAAACGGAGTCATGGACGTGAGATATTGATAGAATTGAAAACAAGGATGAAGTGTGTGGCTGCGCGATCGATAAAGAGTGCCATCAAATTTGTGTTTGCCCACGTCAAAGATACAGGGCGGCTGGCCTACTGGAATTTGAGAGGGCAGAGGTGCAGTTCTTCTCCGTGGCATGGATACCTACCTACAACGTTCGACTATCGGTGTGTGTGTGGGGGGGGGGGTAGAGACCGGTCGACTAGTATATGTGTGGGGAAGGAGAGAGACCTAGCTATGTATTGAGGGAGATCAATTGACATCCATGGATATGTGTAGCAGAGGAATAAGGTTGGGAAAAAGACAAAGGTAGAGCGTCGGAGGGTTGGTGGTGGAGTGGCGTCTCACAAATGGTGGGAGAGGCCTGCTAGACAAATGGAGGGTATGAGTGCAATATCAATAAGAGAGGGCGGGGGATGTCTGTCTGTCTATGCACGTGCGTGTGAGAGACGGGTCGGGAGGTATTCAAGGATGATGAGGGGAGAAGATATGGTTGTGGTAAGCATGCGTAACTACATAGGAAGATCAACCGTCGTGTGTCCGAGAAAAGGAGAGACATAACTAGCGAGGTAAGTGTATCGGTGCTTGGTGAAAACGAATTATAGTCGACCTGGCTATATGTAGGGAGATCAGTTCATATACACGCCTGCATGTGTTAGAAGCAAATAAGGTCCGGAGAGGCAGACAGGGGGAGAGGGTGTGGCTAGGAGGTGGTGCGAGAGGCCTACCATGTCGAGGGGGGAGGAGTGTGCGAGCATGTGATTAATGAAAAGAGGGGCGGGAGTGTGCACCTGCGTGGAATCGTATTGGACATATGGGGGCATGGACGGTGAGAAGAGAAGAGGGGAAGTATATATGTGTTTGTTGTAGGCACACTTGGCTAGAGAGGTATATCGACCGGTGTGTGCCAGAAAGAAGGAGCCGGGGGCCTACACACACCGCTGGTGGACGACCTAAAGAGAAATAATGAACGTGCGCGATGGAGGGGACGCTAAGGGTGTGTGAGGGGGGCGGGCGTGTGCATGCACGATAGAAAGTTAGCGCTAGCTAGCTACAAATAGAAGAGGATCGTGAAGGTGTAAAAGACGAACAAAGATCATAATTCATTATAAAAAAGTGGATACGGATACTTGAAGAAGATATCATAATGTAGAACATTGATTATAATTTGGGCTAATGTGTGGCTTTTGCAACTCAGGTCTAAATACTTGTCATAATGTAGGGGGCGGGGCACTGTACTTTGTGTCATAAACACGGTGTACGTATGGAACATGGTTTAGATTATGAATATATAGTTAGTACATCAAATGTACTATTATTTGGAATCAACATCAAGCGTATTCAAAAAATAGAATTCGAGTTCATGTAGTACACATAGTTCATATCTATCTCTATAGTAATCATGTGGTGTGTTATTAAGGTAATACACGAATGATGGTTGAAGTTGGCAACAATCATGATTGTAGATTCTTATTGAAATAGAGAAACGAATTCAAATTTAGTTCGAATTGCAGCGGTAGTATAGACATTTGGAATGCACTAAAATGTTGGTATGAGTAGGTTACATGCATTATACAGCAAGCGAAAAATTTAATCGGACATAACATGGATTCATACTCCCTCCTTCCATCTATATAGGGCGTAATGAGATTTTTAAGACCGCCTTTGACTATTGACAAGATTAATAGTACATGACATGCACAATGTGAAAATTATATCATTGAAAGAACCTTTCACAGACGAAGTTAACGGTGTGCTTTGTGTAAGTTGCATGTCATATATCATTGCTCTAATATTTGGTCAAAGTTAGCATCGAAAAACGCATTAGGCCCTATATAGATGGAAGGAGGGAGTAGCTTTGAATAGCATTTGTATAGTAAAACGGGGCAAGACTCTCTCTTTGTGTGGTGTGAATAGTTTTATTTTTTTCGTTTTCTTTTTGGTTGAGGGAAGTGCGAATTGATTTGGTACGTACAAGTACAATATTACTACACGTTAGGCTTGTCCCTAAAATTCAACCCGCGTCTTGTTATATCCCGAAAATTCAGATATCATGCTCCCAAAACTGGCGCCTTCACAACCCGCGCCTTGCTATCCCGAAATTACAACGCGCGCGAAAACTCCCTCCAGCTGCCAAATCCCGACACGCGAAATCCCCCTTCTAACCCTGAGCCGAAAGGGCCGCTAGTTCAAATCGGTGGGGGGTACTTTTGTAACACACCCTACATTTTGGACAAGCGCGTCCCTAAGTCATGCTTCACCCCCTCCCATCGCCCCCTTTTCGCCATTCGAAATCCCAGGCCGCCATAACCTCTCCGCTCCAGCCGCGAAACCCCACCCTCCTCCGTCCGCCACGTCACCGCTGCCCAGCCGGAGCCTCTTCCCCGACGATGTCGTCCACCGCAACAGCTCGACGTCCCTCGTCCACCTCCCCGGATGAGGATCCGTCGTCCATCTCGCCGTCCCGCCGGTTCAGCCGCCCCGTCCTCCACCTCCAAGGAGCTGCTCCGACGATTGCCTCGTCTATCGCGGCTGCTCCATCCCCACAGCGCCGCCTTAACCTGCTCCACCAGAACCGCAGCATCCTCACCGACCCCTCGGACGAAGCCGAAGCCTACTCGGTGCCACCAAAGAGGTTGTACACTCATCGCATCGCACCTTCTCCTTAACTCGACCTCCCGGCACCGACGGTGCTCCATCCCGTAGCCCCATGGAGCGGCTACCTTGAAGCCGGCTCCACGGGCGACATCTCCACGGCGGCTCTCCCCCAGTGCGAGGCCCCTTCAGCGGTGGCGTCCATACCAGCCGGATCTGCTGCTGCTGCTCCAGCTCTCGCTTGCTCGCTCGCGCTGCTGCTGCTGCTCCGGCTCTCGCTCGATCGCTTGCTCGCCCAGCTACTGCTGCTGCTCTCCCCCTCGCTCGTGCTGCTGCTCTGCTCCAATTAAGCCACACTTCAGTCGACTGAATCGACTTTTGGGTCAGTCAATTTTCAGGGGTTGGGGGGGCTCGCCGGAGTTAAGGAAGAACCACCCACAGTGGGGACGGGGGCTCGCCGGAAAGGTACCCCACTATCTATCTTAGGGTTCAGGGTGGGGGGGGGGGGGGGGGGGGGTTAGATGGATGGCCGGGGCGGCGATGGCGAGTTGTTTCAGGGCGGCGAGGCGGCGATGGGGCCGGCGGTTTAGCCGGTGGTGGCAGGCGGCTCAGGGGGGTGCAGGTTGAAGATGAACTGCAAGCCCTCCCTAAACTACATGTCAAGTGCCTCTCTGCTACCATTGCGTTCAGTTTCGACAGTAGCATTCAGATTCCACAATAAATTTCAGTTTCGACAGTTAAGTTCAGAGTCTATAGTTTTTACCTCATCTTTTGTAGTCAGGTGGTTTTTGGTGATGTTAATTTTACATCCATTTTACATCATCTATTGGAGATGCTATTAGAATCCCACTTGAGATTGACGATGTCTGTCTTGTGCTGCTTCAGCCTTGACGTCTTACGGCTCACCGGAGCTGCTCCAATGACAGAACGATCCATCACAACAGAGCAGTGCCCTAGACGCCGTCTACAGATTCCTCAGATCTTCCTCCACACCTCCGACAGCCACCTCTGCCTCAACTGCTTCAGCGACCAACCCAATGATGCTGAGGTCGACACGGCTACGGCAAAGAGGTTGTACACTTGTTGCATCACTTATTACTATACATTCACGTCGATCCATTAGGGCTATTTTGGTTCAATGGAAAAACATAACAATAGGGAATTTTCCAATGGCACTCTACTATTCAATTATTCATGCATTTTGTTGAAAGGAATGAAGCAAAACATGCACCTGCACCTACTTTTCACATTCCTATGCATGAAAACAAGACCAAGTGCATTAGTGCCAGAATAACATTCTAACTGTACACGCTTTCATATGGTTTCTCTTTATTTTGGCCATGTTTCTTTGCATTCCTCTGCTCTTCCAATTCCTGTAAACCAAACACCCAAGTTGACAGAAATCCTGTGTTTACAAATGCTCTGTTTACCATGTGCATTTTCCTATCCTATTCCGGTGTTTTTCCTATCCCTGCGTTTTAAGAATCATGCAAGCCAAATGAGCCCTTACAGAATTACTTCAGTTACAGGTACGTGTCGAAGGGAACTTTGTGTGGTTTGTCCTGCTCCTGCCGCGACGTCGTCCACCTCACCTGAGCTGCTCCATCGACAGAAGCATCCACCAAACCAGACATCACGACTCCTGACCGTCTTTCGCCGCCTCAGATCTCCTTCCCTGCCGCCGGCACCCACCCCAACGGCATCACCATCATCGACTCAGCAGATGAACCTGAGGAGTACACGGGTCCACAAGAGAGGTCGCACTCTTTTGTTTCTGCTTATGTTATGCATTGCTTAAACTTACCTGCTACTTTATCGTCCTGTTCAGCTCTTGGACTCCCAAGTCAGGTCCAAATTAATGTTCAAACTTGAGTTCTAAATTAGTTGTGGGGCACATATCGAGGCAGCAATGAATAGTATGTCTGTCTAATATCTGGTTCACCTAGGGTATGCCTATGTTGTTCATCTTGGGTGGGAAACAAATAGTAAAGCAATCATCATCTGTCTTTTTATTAATTTAAAGCAATCATCAGCCTGCTATCATTATTTTTGGATCCATCCACTGGTTGTTACCATCACTCTAAATTTCTGCATGCTCTCCTTACATAATCTCACCATATTTTTTCGTATGCATGTCAGATATTGTACACAGTCATGCTGAACATGTAGAGAAAAAGAGAAGAGTTTTGCGCGGCAATACAATGTCATGCAGACATCGCTCCATGGTGGGTTCAATGGCAAACCCTCCCCACCCCTCTCCAGATTGTAATCCAGAGGAAGATATCTGTTCTGAGGCGGATTCAGACGCCGCTGACCACTCCTATTTACCCCCCAAGGTGTTTGCTCTACCTTGGCATGATGATGTTAGTCATATCATGCATATGTTGCCTTGCAGTGCCTACTTTTGACATCATATATGTCATCTGCTTAGTTTAGACATGTTCTGTAATGCCACCTGTTTAGTTTCTATATCATATATGGGAATTATGCAGTCTCATGTCTTTTAGCCAGCCATAATATATGTGAAATGTGCAATGCCATCCTGTTTAACCAGGCATCATATATTTGAATGATATCTTGCCCATCCTTTTCTTCATTACATTTCCATTTGTCGACAATGTTTGTACATTAAACTACTCTTCCTGTGAATCAGCCATTTGGGTGGGAGATGGAAAAATCTGGAGTGAAAACAAGGCCTTCAGAGCAGACAGTGCTACCTGTCGAAGCAGATCTCTTGTTGGGTCCCGATAGCTCCTCAGAGATGGATTCAGAGACAGATGACCAGTCCTATTCCCCCACTGAGGTGTATGCTCTAACTTGGCACGGTTATACTGCTCATATCATGCATACGGTGTCTTGCATTGCATAGTTTAGACATCATATACACAATATTCAACACCATGTTCTTAGTTCAGACATCATATCGAATGCCCTCTGTTTAGCATATAAATCACATATGTGAATTAAATGATGCGATCCTGATTACTTAGATAACATGTAGGTGAATTATGTCATGCGATCCTGTTTAGTTATTCATCATATCTTTGAATTATGTTATGCTATGCTATCCAGTTTAGATAGACATCATATATGTGAAATTATGTCATGCTATCCGTTTTAGTTAAACAATATACATGTCAACTATTTCATGCCCTCTTTTTTCCACACTATCTATTGCATCTGTCTCTCATACAATGTCTGTACATTCAACTATGTTTCCTGTTTATCAGCCATTTGAATTGGAGCGGGTGATGCCAGTATCTAGCGGAATAAAAACACGGTCTTCAAATAAAACAGTGCTACCTCTTGGTGGAGATAGCACCCCGGTTGTACATGCACAAGAACCAGCCCTACCACACATAACCCAAACTCTCGCAGATTGTACCCCTACTGCGATGGACAGAGAACCAGCTTCACCCAATCTAACCCCAACCCCAGCCGATAGTAACCCAGTTCCTGTTGACACAGCACCATCTCCACCACAGAGCTCCCAAACAAGAGCAGTTAGTAAGGCAGCTCCAGTGCCCAAAGGGCCAGTACTATCACGGCGAACCCCAACTCCACCAGTTAGTACGCCTATTCCTGTGGAGGAAGCACAACCAGCTAGTCGTAGTTTAGCATCTATCGCATTTGATGTTGTTAAATCGTATGTGCGTATCTTCCCATCTTGGAAATATTATACTGAAGATGAAGGAAAATGCCAGTTGCAGGTGTTTGTCCAGGAGTTATGTGTAAGTAATGTTATTCATGGCAATTACTTTGCTTCGTCCCATACATCCTACCTCCATGATGGTTATAATACAACAAATTTTCCCATTTTTCTCTATAGAGAAGGACCGATTTGGAAACTCAGGATGAGGTAACCTGTGCTAATACCTCTGCTATCTTCAAGAATGCTTGGTGGCAGTATCGGAATTACCTGAAGAAAACGTACTTCACCGGCAAAGAAACTCATCAAATTCCCTTACGTTCTCCTGAGACACATTTACTGGACGATGACTGGGAACGCCTTGTTCTGTACTGGTCCCGAACCAAGAATGTGGTAAGGTCTATGAGCTCATTTTCTATTTTTAAGTATTATATTCTTGCGTCTTACTGTACTCTGTTCATGTAGAACAAGTGCCTAAACCTGAAGAACAACTGTTCTAATTTAAGATTCCATTGCTATCATAGTTCAAAAAAGCGCTAGGCGTTAATTGTGCGTTTTGCCACCGCCTTGCGCTTTACTGACCAAAGCGCATGCTTATGCGCAGTTATGCACAGATTAAGCGTAGTTATGCGCAATGCGTTTTGCCAACGCCTAGAGCCTAGGCGCGCTTAAGCGCTCGCTTAGGCGCGCCTTTTTTAACTATGATTGCTTTGCTCTTGTATCACTGTATTTACTGATACAAACTTATTTTTAAATTGAAGGATCCAATCGAAACTCCAATGGCACAGCAGGTATGTTCACGCATGTTTCTTTAACAGGTTTGCTCTTATCAATAGCTCTTTTGATTTCAATTTCAATTGTGTATACAGTTGACTTTCATATCATGCACATTACTAGCATCACAACAGAGCCAATAGTGTTGTTGTACATGTAGACCCGTGGTACCCATCTGAAATCTTGTTGTGCCGTGTAGTTTCCCACGCTTTGTATTCTTTCACTGCTGCTTTGTCTTGAACTGATATGATTTGAACCGTGTCTCTATTTTGATTTGGCAAGACAATGCAGTGACCATAGGACATAGATATATGTTTGTTTGATGCTTTTATTATGTACTAGTACTTGGCAATAGAAGACTTGGTAGTTTAATCCTGTCCACCTTACTAATGAACTGGTTCACCGAAATGAGTTTCATATACTAGTACATGCTAAACTTGTTATGTGTCTGCTTGTTTCTTCTTTTAGAATGCTGACAGAATATTGGGGAAGAGTGCCTTATTAAGCAATGGTAAAGGAAGTAATGCAGATAAGGTTCAGGATAGTGACACATCCTTGTTGGTCTCCAACAAAGCTGATAAAACAGCTAAGGAAGACTATCTTGAAGACAGCGAGACAACCCCAAAGTCCTGTCTTGGTTTAGTGTTCGAGTTACTGGCCACTACCGCTTGCACAAGCTATTCAAACTCACTGTCTGAATCAGTTCGGTTTCTTGAGTCTCAACTACAAGCTGAAAGACATCGATCAGCTGTGCTGCGACAAGAAGCGGAAGGACTGCGGAAGTCCCTGGAGCATTCAGATGCATACTTTCTGGTGCAACAGCAAGCGTTGGAGGATTTTAGCGCCAAACAGGACAAAGCTAATCAGCTTGCTAAGCTTATTGCCAGCATGGTGGATACCCAGGATAACGTTTCTTGAGCTCTTCTGAAGTTGTTTCAGTTATGCTCTTGTTTTGCTGCCGCGTTTATTTGCACTGGTGGCCAATTTTGACGGCCAGTGTATGTAATATGCTGCTTTGTTCCCTATATTTGCACTGGTGGCGAACTTTGATGCCCAGTGGATGTAATATGTGTAATAGCGGTAATAGGCTAGCGTTAATTGCTTGCTTATTTATTTCCTTATTGTCTTGTTTAGTTGTTTGCTTGTAGTCACTGCAGTTCTTTTTCTGTGTTTTTCTAGTGGCCACAATAGCCTATTTTTGGTAACTAGGCCAAAATAATCATGGCAACACACGGACTGTTGTAACCATGGGCCTCCTGCAGGCCGTATGATCCATGGGCCTTCTTCCGGCCATAGGATCCATTGGCCTTCTATACGGGCCGTAGGATCCATTGGCCTTCTATACGGGCCTTAGGGTCCATGGGCCTTCTACGGGCCGTAGGGTCCATGGGCCTTCTATGGGCCGTACGACCCATGGGCCTTCTACGGGCCGTAGATCCATGGGCCTCATACGGGCCGTAGATCCATGGGCCTTCTACGGGGCGTATCATCATTTCGCCAATCATGGGCCGCACAATTCGTGGACCACAACGGGCCGTTAATAGACCGTATTTGATAACTCTATGAAAACAGCCCAATTGGTTTTTTTACATGAAAACGGCCCAACGTATTAATGGTCCGCAAACGGGCCGACTGTAACGACGAGCTGAATTTGGCCCACAAGCAGAAAATGACAGTAATGGGCCGTATGTAACCGAATGCTACAAATGAGCCCAAGAATCAATGGGCCTTGAGAAGGCCGAAAGATAACTTGGGCTGGAAACGGCCCAATAGAATAACGGGCCGTTAATGGGTATAAAGTGATACACTGTTCATTACGGGCCAGTTTCACCACGGGCCGTTAATGGCCCAAGAGTTACAAAGGGCCTCATATGGGCCGAAAGAAGTCATGGGCCACACATGGGCCGGAAGTTAAAACGGGCTGGAATCATATTGGACGGCCCAGATGGCGCTACTAGGCCTAATTCGGATAGGGCATAACGGGCCCTGGGTTAGCGGGCTGTAAATGGGCTATATGCGAACATGCCGTTAACAGGCTTTCCATGGGCCAACCCGCCACCTTTTGACCAAGTCAAACAGGCCGGCCTTTTCACAGGAATGGGCCTCTATTGGGCCGTGCCACGTGTCATCGTATCATAGGCGCCTTCGGTCCAATGAGCGGATGACATCTGTCCCAACGGTGAGCCAACACGTGTTTCCTCCAGCCAATGATGATTTTACACGTGGAAAATCCCCATTGGTCGGGGTTGTTAACGGGTTATCAGATCCAAAACCCGACCCGATAGCTTAACAGCGTTCCGTTACGGTGGATGCCACGTGTCGGTCACCCTTGACAAAAGCACTTCTGTGACGCGCAATTTATCGTCATGGAAGTGGACACTTCCGTGATGATAATTTTGGTAATGTCATGGAACACTTCTACGACAGCACATGTATGACTATCTTGATTCTGTCATAAAATCGTCATGGATGTACATGCATGGCAAAAAACGCGACCTACTGTGACAAACACGTATCATCACGGAAGTGTATTTTTTTGTAGTGTTACCACGCGCATCCGATGGAACATCTTCACACCATGAAGAACACGATGTTTACGATAAGGAATTTCAATGGACCTGCCTCTCGTCAAAGGTAAAAACTAAACCATCAAGGCCGCCTGATGTGTCGATGAACCCGATAGGGACCCGTGTATCTCATTCTCAGGACATGACCGGATAGGTCAAGCTACAAGTAAAACCAGACCTCGAGTTTCCCCGTGGTGGCCCTGCAGGCTGCCAGTTTTGAACCAACACCATCAGCACTGGCCCACATGTATTATTTTGAATTAAGAATCCTCGGGTAGCGCTAACTCCCTATGCCAATTAATTAATTATCAGTATTATTATGTTGGCAAATTTTAAAACCAAAGTTGAGCCTTGCTGGAAGAGTTCTTTCCTAAGCGATTGGTCAGGGGGTTCCCTGCTACTTCTTGAGCTTGCGTTGGTTTTCCCCTTGAAGAGGAAAGGGTGATGCGGAAAAGTAGAGGTAAGTATTTCCCTCAGTTTGAGAACCAAGGTATCAATCCAGTAGGTGGCTGATACGTCTCCAATGTATCTATAATCTATGAAGCATTCATGCTATTTTATTATCTGTTTTGAATGATTACGGGCTTTATTATACACTGTTATATTACTTTTGGGACTATCCTATTAACTAGAGGCCCAACCCATATTGCTGTTTTATTGCCTGTTTCAGTATTTCGAAGAAAAGGAATATCAAATGGAGTCCAAATAGAATGAAACCTTCGGCAACGTGATTTTTGGAAAGATTATGATCCAGGAGACTTGGAGTGCAAGCCGGGAGGTCATCGAGGAGGCCACGAGACAGGAGGGCATGCCTGTCATGCCCAATATGCGATGCTATCCTAAAGAGACTCGAAGGTCCCACCAAGGATAGAACCGCATATTGATATGCTTTTGCAAGGTGGATATCATTACATCAACATTACATAATAGATGGGGGATACATACAAAAGGCATATAATGCCATACGAATACAACATCATCTTACATAAGAGCACCATCCGACTACGGATGAAACACAAATAGAAACTGAAACGACATCCACCCTGCTAGCCCAGGCTGCCGACCTGGAACCTATCCCCTGATCGAAGGAGAAGCAAAAGAGGAACTCCAAAACAAGCAAATATCGCTCTCGCGTCATGATCATCGCATAAACCTGTACCTGCAACTATTGTTGTAGTAATATGTGAGCCACGAGGACTCAGCAGTCCCATAACCATGGGTATCAAGACTAGCAAAGCTTAATGGGTAAGGAATGGGTAAAGTGGTGAGGTTGCAGCAGCGACTAAGCAAGATATGGTGGCTAACATACGCAAATGAGAGCGAGAAGAGAAGCAAGCGGAATGCTCGTGAAGCTAGCAATGATCAAGAGGTGATCCTAAACTCCTACTTATGTCAAACATAACCCAAAACCGTGTTCACTTCCTGGACTCCGTCGAGAAGAGACCATCATGGCTACACACACGATTGATGCGTTTTAATTCAGATCTGGTGTCAAGTTATCTACAATCGGACATTAACAAATTCCCATCTGCCACATAACCGCGGGCACGGCTCTCGAAAGTTTATACCCTATAGGGGTGTCCCAACTTAGCCCATGATAAGCTCTCGCAATCAACAAAGGATATACCTTCTCCCAGGAAGACCCGATCAGTCTCGGAATCCCAGTTTACAAGATATTTCGACAATGGTAAAACAAGACCAGCAAAGCCGCCCGATGCGCCGACAATCCCGATAGGAGCTGCACACATCTCGTTCTCAAGGCGACACTGGATAGGTCAGCCTACAAGTAAAACCAACCCTCGAGTTGCCCTGAGGTGGCCCCGCAGTCTGCCCGGTTCGAACCAGCACTTAGAGAAGCACTGGCCCGGGGGGGCTAAAATAAAGATGACCCTCGGGTTGGCCGACCCAAGGGAAGGGTATAGGTGGTGGTGAAGCAAATGGTAAAACCAAGGTTGGGCCTTGCTGGAGGAGTTTTATTCAAAGCGAACTGTCAAGGGGATCCCATAAATCACCCAACCGTGTAAGGAACGCAAAATCCGGGAGCATAATACCGATATGACGGAAACTAGGGCGGCAAGAGTGGAACAAAACACCAGGCATAAGGCCGAGTCTTCCACCCTTTACCAAGTATATAGATGCATCAATTAAATAAGAGATATTGTGATATCCCAACATAACCCTGTCCACCATGGAGCAATCTTCAACTTCACCTGCAACTAACAATGCTATAAGAGGGGCTGAGCAAAAGCGGTAACATAGCCAAGCAACGGTTTGCTAGGAAGGGTGAAAAGGTTAGAGGCTGACATGGCAATTTGGGAGGCTTGAAGAGCAAATGATAGGTAGCGCAGCATAGCGATAGAACGAAGCAACTAGCATAGCAATGATAGTAGTGAGATCCAAGGTGACGGTCATCTTGCCTGAAATCTCGCTAGGAAGAAGAATGTGTCCATTGAGAAGACGAACGGATGAAGCCGAACCAAGCATAGACGAACGAATCCTCACAATCGCAACGAAACGAAAACTATCGAGAAGAAGCACATAACATGGTAAACACACCACAGATGAACAAGGTATGATGCTCAACCAAGTATGATGCATGATAAGGCTACATGAAGCTACTCATGGCAAGAGATGATGCATACAAGAGCAACACATCAAAGCAAGTTTAAATGAGGCCGGAAACAACATATAACAATTCCGGTACGTCCTCATATGCAAATTTAGAAATCGGTCCAGATCTGAATAAACCTTATGTTCAAGTTGTTAAAAAACAAGTTAAGATGCACCAAGATGATCTACACGAGATTCTAGTCAAGTTACATATAAAGTTCATTTAATTCGGAGCTACAGCCTAAAAGATATGAGCAAAACAAGTTAAACATGGCATTGATGCTAAATGAGTCCAAACATCAAGAAAACACTCTCAAAACATGGATGCAAACATGATAATATGAAACTTCATACAAGAACAAGTTTCATATAGCGCACACTCAAAACGGAGCAACGGTTCAACACATACACTCCAAACAAGATATGACAACAATCTGTCCAAAACAGCAACTAGGCATCTTGCAAGAATCAAAACAACAAGCTACAACACCCCAACTTAAGAACACAAGGCATGGACGTGAATTACAGGTAAAGCATGACAAAACTTGAACACTGAGCTATCTCCAGAAACTACTAGAACATGCTCAAACGGACATGGCAAGATTGCAAATAATAACAGTTTTAGACTTAGCAGAAATAATCATCAGGTTGCAATGTTTAGAGCTATCAAACAACATGTTACAGGAACTTAACATGGCAAACAAAGGCATGGCATCCTAGTACTAAAGACAAAGAGCAAAACTCCCTTACTTAACTTATTCCAAAGATCAACCGAAAACATGGTAGCATCCATGCAAACATGGTAAATGATATGACAGATTCATACATGGCATGAACAACAATAAGTAAGCATGTTGATGAGCTTGTACCACTCACCACAGAGCAATACATGGCATGTAAATGTGACCAACCGTAAGAAGACATGTTTGTGAAGCTAAGAATGGCAAGAGCAAGTTCATAGGGTGCATGGATCACTAGCAAAGCTCATGGCAAAACTGAACTTAATGTTAACAGGCTGACAGCAACATTATTTAGCAAGTTGAGAGCAAGATAACAACATGTTACAGCAGGCTATAAATTCAACCAGGGGCATGAATGGATAGAGCATGACATGTACAACAAAACATCCTTAGTGAACATCTCCAGATTATGCATAAAATGACTTGTAGCAGCAGGCTTACATAGCATCATGATATAACAGAATCAACCTAGCCAAACAGCAACAGCAAGTACCCTACTTCACGAGCTCGATGCACTCACTACAAGACTCACAAAAATATATGGATTCCACCTCTGCAAAGACGGCATGATGTAGTACAAAACACATGTAGAGCTCATGCTCATAGGATGCACAGACGAAATGCAACGAAAAAGACAAAACAACAAGTTATAACAGTTTCAGCAGGTTAACATCATATAGCACTCTTGCAACGATGATTTGGGCATCAAGATGGACTCAAACAAATATGGCACAATGGAATGAATTGAAGGCCATCTCATGATGAACATTTTGATATATTACACGCACAAAAAGGAGTAGTATGCAACAAGTTATGGCATGATGAACATGGCATCAGAATGCAATAAACTGAGGACTTGGCAGATTTTCGAAGTCAACCTCGGGTTGCACGGAAATCGATGCGGTGGCGGATCAGGCCGGAGTTCGCCGGAGGTGGCCGGAGAAGACGAAGGGGAGGTCGGGGCTGACGTCGGAGCCCCATCTCCGGCGGCGGAGGGAGCACAGGGGCCAGCGGCGAGCTTGATCCGGCTGGGATCCGGCGGATCTGGCCGGCCGGCGCCATGTCTGGCAACGGCGGCGGGCCGGGCGAAGGGGCACGACAGGGCGCGGCTTGGCAGTGGGTTGGACGGAGCATGCTCGGCAGGGCGCGGGGACGGAGGGGCGGCGAGGCTAGATGCGCGGGGAGCCGCCGGCGGGAGGAGCTGGGAGGCGCGGGGCGGCAAGCTCCCGGCGAGGTCGGCGGCGGAGCGACCGGTGGCGAGGCAGGCGAGGCGAGGCGGCGGCGGGGCACGGGGCGCCTGCGGGCGCGCGGAGGCGGCGGCCGGGCCTGGCGGGCTGGAACTGGGCCCGCAGGGCCTGGCGCGGTGGTGGGAGGCGGCGGCGACAGGTGGCGCGAGGCCGTTGGCTGCGGGCGGCGGCGGAGGGACGTGGCACACCCCCATTGGTCAGGCGACGTGGCCGGCTGGACATGTCCGGCGCGGATGGACATGTCCGGCGGCGCGGGGAGGACGAAGCTAGGGTTTGGACCCGGAATTTGGGGGGGGGGGAGGAATATTTATAGGTTCTGGGAGCTAGGAGAGTCCAAATGAGGAGCGGTTTTCGCCCACACGATCGTGATCGAACGACCGAGAGCATGTAGGGGGTTTGGATGGGTTATTAGGACACTTTAGAGGGGTGTTGGGCTGCACACAAAAGAGGCCTTTACGGTTACCCGGTTAACCGTTGGAGTATCAAACGGACTCCAAATGGCACGAAACTTGACAGGCGGTCTACCGGTGCTATACCAAGGCCGCTTGGCAAATCACGGTCCATTCCGAGAATGTTTAACACCCTCCCACAACAAGCGACAAAGGGGGACGCCGGAGGACATAGGAGTGCCGGATTGCAAAACGGACAACGGGGAAAATGCTCGGATGCATGAGACGAACATATATGCAAAATGAGATGCACATGATGACTTGGCAAAGTGAGACACGCAAGCAAATGACATGGCAACGACGGCGAATAATTGGCAGACACCTGGCGCATTGGATCTGGGGCGTTACAGTGCCCACCCCCCTGGGCGCGCCCTACCCTCTCGTGGGCCCCTCGAGGCTCCCCCGACTGACTTCTTTCGCCTATATAAGCTACGCACCCTAAAAACATCGAATATCGAGATAGATCGGGAGTTCCGCCGCCGCAAGCCTTTGTAGCCACCGAAAACCTCTCGGGAGTCAGTTCCGGCACCCTGCCGGAGGGGGAACCCATCACCGGTGGCCATCTTCATCATCCCGGCACTATCCATGACGAGAAGGGAGTAGTTCACCCTCGGGGCTGAGGGTATGTACCAGTAGCTATGTGTTTGATCTCTCTCTCTCTCGTGTTCTCTCTATGGCACGATCTTGATGTATCGCGAGCTTTGCTATTATAGTTGGATCTTATGATGTTTCTCCCCCTCTATTCTCTTGTGATGAATTGAGTTTTCCTCTTGAAGTTATCTTATCGGATTGAGTCTTTAATGATTTGAGAACACTTGATGTATGTCTTGCCGTGCTTATCTGTGGTGACAATGGGATATCACGTGCCACTTGATGTATGTTTTGGTGACCAACTTGCGGTTTCCGCCCATGAACCTATGCATAGGGGTTGGCACACGTTTTCGTCTTGACTCTCCGATAGAAACTTTGGGGCACTCTTTGAAGTACTTTGTGTTGGTTGGATGAATCTGAGATTGTGTGATGCATATTGTATAATCATACCCACGGATACTTGAGGTGACAATGGAGTATCTAGGTGACATTAGGGTTTTGGTTGATTTGTGTCTTAAGGTGTTATTCTAGTACGAACTCTTGAATAGATTGATCCGAAAGAATAACTTTGAGGTGGTTTCGTACCCTACCATAATCTCTTTGTTTGTTCTCCGCTATTAGTGGCTTTGGAGTGACTCTTTGTTGCATGTTGAGGGGTTGTTATATGATCTATCTATGTTATTATTGTTGAGAGAACTTGCACTAGTGAAAGTATGAACCCTATGCCTTCTTTCCTACTGTTGCAATACCTTTTACGCTCACTTTTATCATTAGTTACCTTGCTGTTTTTATATTTTTAGATTACAAAAACCTTTATCTATCGTCCATATTGCACTTGTATTACCATTTCTTCGCCGAACTAGTGCACCTATACAATTTACCATGGTATTGGGTGTGTTGGGGACATAAGAGACTCTTTGTTATTTGGTTGCAGGGTTGCTTGAGAGAGACCATCTTCATCCTACGCCTCCTACGGATTGATAAACCTTAGGTCATGCACTTGAGGGAAATTTTCTACTGTCCTACAAACCTCTGCACTTGGAGGCCCAAGAACGTCTACAAGAAGAAGGTTGTGTAGTAGACATCAAGCTCTTTTCTGGCGCCGTTTCCGGAGAGGTGAGTGCTTGAAGGTATATCTTTAGATCTTGCAATCGAATCTTTTTGTTTCTTGTTTTATAATTAGTTTAGTCTATAAAATAAAACTACAAAAAAATGGAATTGAGTTTGTCTCATACGCTTCATCTTTTTAATATCTTTCGTGAGTTTGATGGAAAGGAAAATTGTGCTCAAGTGCTAGAAGAAGAGTGCATTAAAATGCTTGGTACTGAATCTTTGAATGATGAGCATGATTGCAATGTTGTTAGTATGAACTCCTTGAATATCCATAGTACTAATGATGATTGCTCTAGTCATGATGAAAATATCTCTTATAAGCATGTCAACTTTTGTGGAGTGCATGTTTGCATGAACACACCAAATAGAGAAGATATATATTGCAAGAGGCATAAGTATTTAGAAACTAAATTGTTGCAATAAAAGTTAAATGGGAGTGCTGAAAATTTACACTTCCTTTGCCGTACTTGTGAACTTTGCAATGAACGTGGTCATTTACATCTCCGATGCAAATTGTTTCATGATCGAATCGTGTCAAAAAATTGTGATGATTTGATTTCCCTTGCACATTATAATGAACTTAGTTTTCTTTTTGGTTATGAAGAGTTGAAACTTTTCACTAAGCATATTCCAGAATTTAATCTTGAGCATTTCCTTGATATTGGTCTAGAAAAGATTTATATGTTTTGTGCGAAGAATTGCATTGAAAATCCTTATATTGCCAATTACCTAAAGAAAAGAAAGCAAATAGAAGATGATGAGAATACTAATGGAAGGGAAGAGACTTCCCAATATCCTCCTATTATTTCTTATGATGAATCAGGTAACGAGGAGGATCTTTCTATTCAACCAATCTCGTTAATAAGGAGCTCAAAGAGGAAGGTTGAACCCACACATAATGTGAAGAAGAAAAAGAAAAGAAGGAGCAACAAAGGTAGAAAGGTATCCCTCCCAAATTATGTTGCTCCTACTACTCATTGTGATGATGATAATTGCTATACTATTGGTGATATCCATATTTTTAATGATGAGAGTGATCATGCTTATGATATGAAAGGGCCCAAGCTTGGGGAAGCTATGTTTGATGAGGATGAAATATTTGAGAATATATTTGATGAAATTAATGTTTGTCCCAAGCTTGGGGAAGCTATGTTTAATGAAGATGATATTTTTAGCATCCCAAGTTTTGATATGCAAAGTTGTTATGATGATAGCATGCCTCTTACCTATGATGATTATATTGATGAAAGTGGGTTTGGAAGAGTGTCAACTTTAGGAAGTAGTGATCCCACTATTTTGGAGGATGTTGAATTTTATTGTGATGAATACGAAAGTGGATTTGGAAGAGTGTCAATATTATTTAGTGATTCCACTATCTTGGGAGAGGTTTCAATCGATTATGATGAGAACGAAGTTGCTACTTATGATGATTATTGTGATGAAACTTATGCTATAAAAAATAGTGATGATTATATTTAGAAATCTTGTCATGATTATGATTACCCTTTTTCTGAACATTACTCTTTTAATGTGGAAACAATTTTTAGTGTTCAAGTCTCTTATGATACTCCCACTATTCCGAATGAGAAGAATTTTGCTTATGTGGAGAGTAGTAAAAATTCTATGCTTGTAGATCATGAAAGGAATGCTTTAGGTTATGGTTATATTGTTGAATTCATTCAAGATGCTACTGAAAATTATTATGAGGGAGGAATATATGCTTGTAGGAATTGAAATAATATCAAGTTTCATCTTTATGTGCTTAAAATCTTGAAGCTATGCTTGTTTTACCTTCCTATGCTAGTTGATTATTGTTCCCATAAGTTGTTTGCTCACAAAATCCCTATGCATAGGAAGTGGGTTAGACTTAAATGTGCTAGTCATATGCTTCATGATGCTCCCGTTATGTTTCAATTCTTATCTTTTACGTGAGCATCATTGTCATCATCATGCCTAGATAAAAAGGCATTAAAGAAAAGCGCTTGTTGGGAGACAACCCAATATTTATCCTTACTGTTTTTGTGTGTTCACATGATTATGCTACTTTATTAATCATGTTTTATAGCTTTTATTTCAATAAAGTGCCAAGTAAGACCTTTAGGATAGCTTACGGTGATAGTTGTGTTGATCCTGCTAAGAATCAGAGACTTTTGCACCCAGTAAATTAGTTTTGTTAATTCACAGAAACGTGCTTCTGATATGATTATTTTTTATCTGGATTGGTAAACAAATTTCTTAGTACTTCCTAATTTGGTAGGATTTTTGTAGTTCCGTAAGTATACGTTGGATATAGATTACTACAGACTATTCTGTTATTGACAGATTCTGTTTTCTATGTGTTGTCTGCTTATTTTGATGAATCTATGAGTAGTACCCGAGGGTATGGACCATAGATAAGTCGGAGTATAGTAGATATTACACCAATATGAATTTAGAATGAGTTCATTATAGCACCTAAGTGGTGGTTTTATTTTCTTATACTAATGGAGCTTATGAGTTTTCTGTTGAGTTTTGTGTTGTGAAGTTTTCAAGTTTTGGGTAAAGATTCGATGGACTATGGAATAAGGAGTGGCAAGAGCCTAAGGTTGGGGATGCCCAAGGCACCCCAAGGTAATATTCAAGGACAACCAAGAGCCTAAGCTTGGGGATGCCCCGGATGGCATCCCCTCTTTCGTCTTCGTTCATCGGTAACTTTACTTGGAGCTATATTTTTATTCTCCACATGATACGTGTTTTGCTTGGAGCGTCATTTTCTTTTGTTAGTATTTGCTTGCTGTTATCTATAATACCTAAATAGTTCATCCCCACTATGCTATTTCTCTAGACATGCAGCCTATCCACCTCAGCAAACTGCCACATCAGCGATTATTTTCCATTTTAACCGATTTTTATTGACATTTTTATATGCCGATTCGTTGCTCCGTTTCCAGACTTAAAGTGCATACCGAAGCCCAATGGTCTCCAAACGCAAACATAAGGAAGAAGCCCAACTGTCCGTCCCCACGCCCACGGCATACCCTTCGTTTCCACCTCCCGACCGTAATATCAAAAGAAAAAACGCAGCAGTCGCACCCGCTGCCGCCCATGATGGCGGAGGGGGCGGCGGCCTGCTCGGGCCAGCTGAGGCGCCGCGGCCGTATGAGCTGGAGTTCGCGGCGGCTCCGCTCCGCTCCATGGACTGCAACCTCTCGATGCTCTGCGACAACGTCCAGGCAGAGGGATTCGGCTCCGGCGGCTTCTCTAATGTCATTGTCAAGGCCATGGGCCTCACCTACCGTCTTCACTCTTCACCGTCTCCTCATCTCCCACAGCACCTATTTCAGGTGGGCTTCCTTCTCGAATACAGATGCGGCGACCGAGTATTTAGGATTGCATATACTATCAATGCATCAGTACGTCTATTGGGCTGCGCTGTGTGGATGTTTCAGTACGTCTCATCCCCTCCCTTCAGCAAGCAGCACACTGTACATGGAGAGATTGGCCCCAAAGACCTAAGTTGGCTATGGTTATCACATCCTCAAATCCCCAAAAGTATGCAGTTTCCATTTTCCTTTGTCCTGTGCATGTCAACAAAGAGAGATTAGTGTTAGATTCTCATGTACCAGATTCAGTTGTTTGCTTGAAGTTGTTTATATTTATCAGGAGGAAGATGTCAGTCTTTCCCATCCAAATTTAATTGAGTACAATTTCGAAAAAACTTTGGCGAAATTGTACTTCTCTCCATGTTGTTTGCAGGCAAGGCAATGTTATAGATCCAGCCATGATAACTTGACTTCGGTGGACATGTACTTCTCTCCATGTTGTTTGCAGGCAAGGCAATGTTACAGATCTAGCCAAACTAATTTAACATGTTTGTTCTCCTCATATTCTCTATCTAATGGCTGGTTGTACGTGGGATGTGGCTTGGGCAAAATATTATTTTCGTAATTGTTCAACCATTTAAATGTTTATGGCACATGTAATTGTTTGTACACAAGTATAAACTGCAGATAGTGTTGATTGAAGTCTGAGGTATGTTCTCCACATTTAAAAAAAATACATAAGTTCAATTGAGCTATCTGGATTGATGTCTTTCTTATATTTACAATATGTATATCATTGTATCATGACCCGTATAGCTATATGCCCATGGAATATTTGGTGATAAGAGTATTGAGCATCCCTAAAGTGATCTTAGATATGCCTTTGTAGGTTGTGCTTTACGATATACCAAGTGAGAGATTCGACAAGAACTGGTATTTTCCAATCGGAGAGGTTTCTTCATCATTTTGTTGGAAGTACAACATTTAACATGTGTTTGTCTTAGTATGTTTCCAACTAGTGTATCATCGAGTAATTTCTATTCCAAAAGTGTCTATAGTTTCCCCTTGAAAAAAGAACGATTCTACTTAATCGACAACAACGGTCATAGGCTAGAATTCAAAGGCGTGCTTCCCTTTTAGCTTTTGCCAAATATCTTCAGAATTGTACAGTCACTCACCTGAATAATCTTTTGATCTCTATAGATGCTATGTTTGTCACCATATTTAATCCCAGTCTACTACTCCCTCTGTCCCAAAATAAGTGACTCAACTTTGTATAGCCATTCATTGGCCCATGCTTTGCTGATTGATTCAGCTCAAGTCCATTGTTTGCTTGAATTTGTACTGTGAGAAGTTTTGAAAGAAGACAAGTTCTTCTTAATCAATTTCAGTTGAAAGTCAACTCCCATAATACAGAGGGAAAAGGTGATAATCCCCAAGTGCAGGGAATCATCGTAGCAATTCCCAAAGGTGGAAGTGATAAGTATGGAGTGTCAAACCCACAAGGAGCCAAAGGTGAGATCAATATTCTCTCAAGCCCTATATGCCACTGATACGACTCTACGTGCACCAAACGTTTGCTTCCAACTAGAAACGAGAAATAAAACTATGTTGTGGGTATGAAGAGGATAACTTTGCGTGATACCGGAGAGCTAAAATATGAAAGTAGGTGCTGTTATCATAAAGTTAGAATATATTACTAAATAATATAAATAGCGAGTATGGAATAATGATGGATCGGTGTGCGGAATTGTCCTAGGCAATTGTTAACAAGACCGGTAATCACTATTGCAGTTTCATATGAGGGAGAGGCATAAGCTAACATACTTTTCTACTTGGATCATATGCACTTATGATTGGAACTCTAGCAAGCATCCGCAACTACTAAAGATCATTAAGGTAAAACCCAACCATAGCATTAAAGCATCAAGTCCTCTCTATTCCCATACGCAACAATCCCTCTTGCTCGGGTTTGTGTTTTAGTCACTCACCAACCCACTATAAGCGAATCATGAACGTATTGCAACACCCTACAGCAGGAATCCCTCACGCTTGCGCGACACGGAGGGCACCATAGGACAACACCAAAATGAAACATACAACTCATACCAATCTAGATCATCAATCAACCCAAAGACAAAAGATATCTACTCAAAACATCATAGGATGGCAACACATCATTGGATCATAATATATGGCATAAAGCACCACGTTCAAGTAGGGATTACAGCGGGGTGCGGGAGAGTGGACCGCGTAAAAGAGATGAGGATGGTGATGATGATGGTGATTATGATGAAGACGATCACCGCGGCGATGATTCCCCTCCCAATGGCACTCCGGTGCCACCAAGAGAGAGGAGGAGAGGTTCTCCCCCTTGTGCTTCCTCCTCCATGGCTTTCCCCCTCTGGTCCTTGGCCTTCATGGCGATGATGGCCCCTCTGAGATCCTCCTCCATGGCCTCCGGTGATGATGGCCCCCTCCGGCAGGGTGCCAGAGAGGGCCTAGATTGATTTCTCGTG